>NC_087217.1:2470120-2487620 GCF_015104395.2 Macrobrachium nipponense | reverse complement strand
TCGTTTCTGCTTTGAATTATGCAGTGCGAGTTAATCTGATAGTGCTTCGTTTGACCCTCGCATATTATAGTTCATTAGAGGTGGGACGCACATCAGTCGTTGGTTCGGCTTACTTGAATTTATCTAGTTTCTGTTCTTGCTGAAAATGACACAAACAGTCTTGATGATGTTCAAAGCCTCGGCAACGGAGCCAATAGACTCCTCATTGGGATACTTGGCAATATGGTTAATGGTGGAAAGAATTTTCATTGGAGGTGCTTTATGTTTTTGTCATACGTCTCCAGGCACCAACGATGTAATGGAGTTACAATAGAATGCCCAAAGGAAGGGCGGTGTGGTATGCACAGATGATCGATGTTGGGTTTCGTAGCTTGAAGGCCTTGCCAGTCATTTTTATACCCCGGGCGACAGTCGCATTGTAGGAGGTCCTTCCTTTGAATGGTATAGCGCTCGAAACTTGGGTAATCTCCAGGATCATAGACCGGAGGGGGTTAAAGGAAGAGGCATGAATAAGGCCTGCAGATGACGGAGCGAGACTCAAAAGGAGGAGGAAGAGTGAAACAAGTAGAAAGACAAAGTATTGGGAAGAGGGGGAGGATGGAAGGGTTCAGAAGGCGATTAGCTGACTTCTGAGCTCGTTTTCGATAGTTAGAGGCGGGTTTCGTCCATTTAAATTACCTGCAGGAGGCGGTAATTTTCTTCTTGAAAGCGCCATGATTCCTCTTTTAAACTTCCAAGTATCGCGGATATTCCAAGTAAACAAAGGTATGAATGTAAATGCATTCTGCCATATGCGTATATGAACTCTACCTCTCTCTGAAGGAACTAATGTCCGGACTTTATGACTCCCGGTGGGTCGGAACTTGTCATCTGACTCGCGATAAAAATTAGGAAAAATTATGACGTGTGACAAAAACAAAAGCCTGCGGGAAACGCACCCCCTTGTTCAAACACACACACACATACACACACACATACACACACACACACCCATATATATATATATATATATATATATATATATATATATATATATATATATATATATATATATATATATATATATACACGCACGCGTGCACGCGCCTCGTACCTTGAAGTACAGCATAACTCAAAAGAGTGTGGGTAGACAAAGTTATAAACAATGAATTGCACAACAATTATCTCAAGGCACATTAAACTTATATCTAATACACTGTCCATACTGGAAAGTATTTGGAATTAAAACTGTTTTGTAATCTCATTATCTCATCTCATCATTTTTCTTTTTTTTATACTCCAATTATGAAGCCCGTTATATAGAAATTCGTCGAAGTATTCTTCATGGTTTTGTTGAGGATGGATTTCCTTGATTATTGTCTTTTTAATCACCAATTTTCTTTTTACAATTTATTTTTCAAATATCGATAGAAAGGGAAGACTAGTGAGGGCAATATTAATAAATGATTATGTGTTGAGTTTGAGTTTTTAAACCACTTGATTCATGAAACGTTTGACCACGACTCAACAGTGTGAGTAATCGGATACTCTAAAACAATTTATGAACGGAAAACAAAGTTAGTTCAGTTTTCCATTACAGATTTTTCAGGCTTGCACTTAGCCGAGATGCCCGTTCTGCTAAAGGTCCCATTTGGTGTTTAAAAATTGAAAGTGTTGAAATGGAGCTAACGTATTCTATAATATGTAAAAAAAAAATATGGGTTCGGTAATCATCATTAAATGTAAATGTTAATGATGATAAAAATTTTGTATTGATGTAAAAAAAAAATATGAGTTCGGTAATCATCATTAAATGTAAATGTTAATGATGATAAAAATTTTGTATTGGTAGATATGTGGATTTACAGGGTTTCTGAAGAGCAAATAGAAGAGAAAATAATGTTCGTATCCTTACTTCGCTTTCCTCTAGAGTAACGGACACCCTTGTGTGTTTAGCGATAATTAGTCACCCCAAGACTTATTTAAAAATGGAAAAATGTTTATATTGAATGTAAAGGATGTTATTAATTTGGAAAAATCAAATAGCAGCAGCCATGTTTGTGAAATGAATTCTTTTTGAGTTTGAAAGGCGGTTTTTTAGACGACGTATCAAACGCTTTTTTTTTTTTTGCGTATTTAGATGTGAGACGCTTTCCTAAAAAGCCTAAAAAACGTCCTTGTTTGTCAGAACACGATTATTTTCTCTATATGTTGAAAGTTTGTCTAATTATAAAATCCTGTTGTCGTCTGGCAGCCTGAATTAATTAAGTAAACGCAACAAGCACATAACAATAACGATGTAGAAAGAAAAAAGAAAACCGGTGGAACTCGTGAAACTTGAGCATTTAAATATTGCGAGCTAAGAAAACGGATATCTGCTTCAATTCCCCTGGAATGGCTGGTTAGCGGGGTGCTTTATTAAGTGCTAGATTAGCATGGATGGTCCTACTATCAGACCCATTTAGCTAATTTGTTGAAGGGATCTCGGAAGCTGATGATGGAACGGGAGCGATTTCCCATACAATGAGCCGGCGGAGAGCGCTTGTTGTTTTAGGAGGGAAAGGCTCCCAGGCCGTGATAATATATCTTCCCTTTCCCAGAGCAGAGGTTATGCACCGACGTCCTTGTATCGGTCTGCGGTGGTGGTGGTGGTGGTGGTGGTGAAGAGGAGGGCGCTTTGTGGACGACGAATCTAGTAGCTACTGAAATGTGTTGAAGTAGAAGTAATGGTGTTTGTTTATCATAGGTTTGTCATCATTCATAACGGGACGGAATATGTGCCGAAGCTGTCTTTTAAGAAATTATTATTATTATTATTATTATTATTATTAATATTATTATTATTATATATTATTATTATTATTATAAATGATATAGTTTGCACTTTTAGAAAAAAATTATATGGCAATAATACGTTTGTTGGGGATTTGGACAAATTATTAGAAAATAGGGCTGAGAATATGACAAAATGTGTTTGTTGAGGTTTTGGACAAAATAATAGAAAATGATGAAATGTGTGTGTTTAGGTTTTGGACAAAAAATAAGAAAATTGGGTTAGAAAATGATAAAATGTGTTTGTTGAGATTTTGGACAAAGTAATAGAAAATTGGGCTTAGAAAATGATAAAATGTGTTTGTTAAGATTTTGGACAAAATAATAGAAAACTGGGCTTAGAAAATGATAAAACCAAATGTGTTTGTTGAGGTTTTGAAAAAAATAATAGAAAATTGGCTTAGAAAAAATGATAAAATGTGTTTGTTAAATTTTAAGGGACAAAGTAAATAAAGAAAAAAATTGGGCTTAGAAAAGATAAAAATGTGTTTGTTAAGATTTTGGACAAAGTTAATAGAAATGGGGCTTAGAAAATGATAAAATGTGTTTGTTTGAGGTTTTGAAAAAAATAATGAAAATTGCTTAGAAAATGAGAAAATGTGTTTGTTGACGTTTTGGAAAAATAATAGAAAATTGGGCTTAGAAAATGATAAAATGTGTTTGTTGAGGTTTTGGACAAAATAATAGAAAATTGGGCTTAGAAAATGATAAAATGTGTTTGTTGAGGTTTTGGACAAAATAATTGAAAATTGGGCTTGGAAAATAATTTTTTTTTTAAACCAACAAAGATCCTTTAATTGCTAGAATTCTTTAAACTTGAGTATTCGACTGCTACTTCAGAGGCTGAATTCCAAAGGGAATTGATATGATAAATTTCAGGTTCATAATCAGTGAGGAGATGAGTAATCGTATCTTAGAGATAAGATTAAAAAGCTAAGAGGAATGTGTCGTGTCAATATTTTACAAAATACACGAAAATTCAGGATGACTTGAAGCTTACTGTGAGTTTCGTATGTAGATTCATTATTATTTTTATCAATAGTAGTAAGTCGCGAGTTCGATTACCCGCTCTGCCAACGTGGATTCAAGGAATTTGTTTCTGCCGATAAGAAATTCATTTCTCGATATGATGTGGTTCGGATCCCACAATAAGCTGTAGGTCCCGTAGCTAGGCAACCAATTGGTTCCTAGCCACGTAAAAATATCTAATGCTTCGGGGCAGCCTTAGGAGAGCTGTTAATCAGCTCGGTGGGCTGGTTAAATGAAGAGATACATAACTTATCAGTAGTAATAACTACTGACATACTGTTAACGACGAATTCTGCATTATTTTCATTATATTTGTCTTTAAGATGACAATGACCATCCGCGAATTCGTCACAACATTTTGGCTGTTCCCATTAGCCTCTGCTCCCTAAGCCTAGTGACCCGATCCGGGACAAGGGCCATTAGTCACCATTAATGATCATTACGCTCATCAACACATCAACTTTATTGGTGTCGTTATCGGATTGTTGTTAAGGACCAGATGTCTCGCCTGTATTTCAACCCACGTGGCGCTCCTAAGCTTACGTGAGAATTTTATATGATTCTCTCTCTCTCTCCTCTCCTCTGTCCCTTCTCATCTCTCTCTCTCTCTCTCTCCTCGTCTCTCTCTCACTCTCTCTCTCTCTCTCAGGAAGAAGGTTCTTGGATGTCTTCAGTCTTTAGATCGTTTTATGTAATGTCTTTTGCCGGTCTTGTATCGTAGAATATGTAATGACTATTTTTATAGTGCTTTTGTGGCTCGAGAGTTTCCAGAGATGAAAATTTTGTTGAATTTTGTTATTCATTTAAAAAGTAGTATGAATGACATGCGTTTACAATTCGGTACAGCTTGATTCTTTTATCCTTTCTGTTCTGTGAAAAGTAGTGCATTTCAGTCATCCATGTAACTGCAGAGAATTGATTTAAAAGGAAAGGAAGAAACAGTCGAAATGAAATTCCAAAGAAAACACACTTGAGAATATGTCAAGCCACAGAAGAAACTGCATTTATTGCACAACCTCTTTGGCAAACTAAACGGTTGTTTTCTCATTTGTTTTTTGACCTTGCCCTATCATTTCTATACTGTTTTTTTCCATCTGACCATCCGGCTGTGGTGTTTCCGTATGGTAACACTGCGTCACAGGCTTTAGATAGTTACATTCAGCTTACATTCAACAACAATAATAATATCCTATTTCGAATATTAACGATGTACTCCGCATACAGTAATTTATTAAAACACTTTCCAGTTGCAAATGTACACCCAGATATCCTTTTATTTACCTAAAACTTACACATACCGTAACTATTTAAAGCCCGGGACTCAGTGTTACCATGCGAAAACGCCACAGGCGGATGGACAGATGGAAAAAAACAGTGTATAGTGATAGTTATTGGCATTTAACAAAGTATTTAATATCCTATAAAAGTAATAAAGCAAAAAAATATGTAATTACGATGAAACTTTTCATCATATAGGGTACAGGTGTATCACGAGTCCCTCATAATTAGCGGTATGATGTCACATTAAAGCATTTTGTCATTATAAAACATAACAGTAATCGCTGTGGTCTAATCTAGAGGCTCGAACCACTTAGGAAAAGGAACTAAGGAAGTCTGTCGGTAACTGGAAGAATAAATTCACCATTTTCCTGACAACAGAATGAATCTACAGAGATTTGTCATTGTACTTTTTCACGAAATTAGAATAAATCACACGGGGTATATATATATATATATATATAATATATATATATATATATATATATATATATATAAAAATATATAATTTTATATATATATATATTATATATATATATATATATATATATATATATATATATATATATATTATATATATATATATATATATATATATATATATATATATATATATATATATATATATATATATATCGTATATATATATATATATATATATATAATATATATATATATATATATATATATATATATATATTATATATATATATATATATATATATATATATATATATATATATATATATATATATATATATATAGATATATATATATAGATAGTATATATATCTATATATGATATATATATATATATATATATCTATATATAGTATATATATATATATATATATATATATGATATATATATATATAATATATAATATATATACTATATATATGATATATATATATATATATATTATATATGCCTCTATCATACTATATATATATTATATATATAATATATATATATATATATATATCTAGATATGATATCATTATATACTATATATTATATAATATCTATATATATATATATATACATATATATATATATATATATATATATACTATATATATATATATATATTATATATATATATATATATATATATATATATATATATATATATATATATATATATATATATATATTATATATATATATATATATATATATATATATATATATATATATATATATATATATATATATTATATATATATATATATATATATTATATATATATATTCATTTAGGGTTAAAGTAAATATTATAAAAGGGCACGATGAAAAAAAGCTTACAAAACATGAGATCACCGCGAATATTATGATTAACTATGGAAATACGTGGCCTAATAAGAATATTCTAATATTTTTTTAAATGAAGTCCAGCAACCATGGTCTTGATTTTAGTTGCATATTTCTTTTTTTTCCCAATCAGATTCTAATAAAGCCCCGGAAGTGTTACGTATCCTGAGTTTGACGAATTTCATATTGACTTATGATTTGATTTTTTGGGTGTAACATGAAATATTGCTGCATTATTTATTCGGAAGACTGAATTTTTTAATAGGGTATTTTTCTACTAGGAAATGATTGAGGTTTGTTGTGCGTTTGTGTACTATATTCAGGGCGCATGCGAGTAAATATATGCGTATTTCTAATAAGATAGTGCGATTACTGTCACATTTTACATCCGTTTATTCCCAGTCGTAATACTTAGAGGAGAGAAACCATAAATTGCCCCAGAGGGAACATCCGAATCCTTCTTGTCGTAGGGCTGGTTGGCTGTATCGAACATTCCCCTTTGGAACGAAGAACACCACAGCCTCTAGAAGCCACTTGGAATTCAGTTACACCCTTTAAGAATATATCCCAGCCCTTTAGGAGAAAAAGAAACGGAAAGCGGAGAGAGTGGAAACACACTTCCCCGGATATTTATAATGTGTTGTAACTCATTCCACTTTTTCTCGAATTGCTATATATCTTGCCTTGTTGTTGTGGTGTAAAGTATAGCCAGGGAGGTTTTACTGACTCCAAATTCCAATTCTGTATCACAATGTAAGTCATTTGTTCCATTTTTTTTTTATTCCTTATGCCATAAAATGATAAATGTGATGTTTGTCCTCCGCAATTTTTCTCATGAAAAAAAGTAACTTGTTGCAGTAGTAATAAGGAAAAGGAAAAATACCGTTTTGTGTTTTATTTCCTTATTATTCCTTATGGCATAAAGTGATAAATATGATGTTTGTCCTTCTCAGTTTTTCTCTTGAAAGAAAAAAAAAAAAAGCTTGTTGCAGCAGTAATAACGAAAATGAAAAAGACCGTTTTGTTTTGATTTTCTTATTATTCCTTATGGCATAAAGTGATAAATATGACGTTTGTCCTCCTCAGTTTTTCTCTTGGAAAAAAAAAAGCTTGTTGCAGTAGTAATAACGAAAATGAAAAATACCGTTTTGTTTTGAACTGATGAAATGTTTGTACCTGGGGATTCTTGGTTAACCGTGATACAAACGAAACTTCGTAAAGATTTTCTGGCCATTGTGTTCCGCGTTCAAACCCCTTTACAGGACAAAGACCTATCTCGGGAGGAAAGTAACGTCGAAAAAGGGGAGGTCAAGAGTCTCGCCCACCGAGTGGACGCAGAAGCAACGTGAAGAAGATGGTATGGAAGGTTAAAATAGCCAAATGGAAGTAAATTCTCCGGAGACTCATGTGGTTGGGGGTTATGAGAACAAATGGCCGTCGCTTTGTGGGATGGGAGATGGTTGGTTGGGTGGAGCTTTCTCATCCCCCTTCCAATTTCTCTCTCTCTCTCTCTCTCTCTCTCTCTCTCTCTCTCTCTCTCTCCTTCGATCTCGAACCTGTTGGCTCTATCCAGTGTAAAGAGATGGTCCACACTTAACATTTCTCCCTTCTTCCCCACCTCTTCCTCAGCTTTATCTTCTTCCTACTCCTCCTCCTCCTCCTCCTCTCGGAACTGTCATAATGCAGTCTTTCTATCTATCTACTAGAGAACTGGGAATCAGACTTTCTTTTTTGAGTTATGAATATTCATCGTAGTTTTTACCCCATATATATATGTATATATCTACGTATGTTACATTATATACATATATATATATACACACATATATATATATATATATATATATATATCTATATATATATATATATGGATATATATATATATATATATATATATATATATATACATAAAACACATTACTAAAAGGACTTCATTCAAACTGGATGATAGCTCCAGCAGAGGACAGATCTTCCTTGAAAGCTTGTAACTCTTTATGAATACATAATTCTGCCAAGTACCATCCAGTTTGAATGAGGTCCTTTAAGCAATTGTACTGTTGCATAGAACAATTGTGTATGTGATAAGTTAATATACTATATATATATATATATATATAATTATATATATATATATATATATATATATATATGTAATGTGTGTGTGTATATTTCTTCTTTTTTTTTTTTTAAAGCCCATAAAAATAAGAAATTTGGGTAACCAATTACCTTTTAGCTATGGGGATATAAAGAAGTTTAGATTGAACCAGTTTGACTATATGAAGGAATTCCGTCCGGGTATCTTTTCCAACTGCTCATTTCATGTGAGCTGTTCAAGATAGGAGATGGTTTGCAGTTTTAATCTCCGGGCACAGTTTTGTAAGGTTGGCTTAGGATTTGTTGGGGATGACCATAAACACATAAGAAAAGACTGTTCTAGATAACGACCCCTGAAAACCCTTGGGAGTCACTATCTAGGAACTAACCGAAAGTTTTGTTCAAGACTAATGCCTTCCCGTGCCCTTCTGACATCATATCATCTGTTATCGTTACGGTGACTGATTCCATAATCTTCTGGAATCTTGTATGGACAGACACTCTCCTGAATCCCATCATTAAAAAGATAATCAAAGTTGGCCGACCTCCAGATAACAAATCCTAGGCCAACACTGTTACTCCAAGTCCAGGGATGAGTAGTGTAAGCCATCTCCTATGAAGGGCAACACACAGGAAGTCTCCATGAAGAAAATATCATCTTCATAAATCCAAACCGGTTGAATATAAATACTTTTTGACACCATAGAGGCCGAGATAAGTGGCTTATAGATTTTCTGTTTCTCAAATGGTGGGCCTTTTTGCGTAGGATTTTTAAAGTGAAGTAAGCTCACAAACACGCAGGCACACACAAATGTATACGTGTATATATGTGTATATGTAATGATGTAATGTATATGTATATTAAATAATTATTATATGGAATATATATTATATATGTAATGTTATGTATGTATCTATATATATATAACATAAATATGAGAGCGGGGATATGATAGAGAGAGAGAGAGAGATGCGAAGAGAAGGAAGAGATAAGAGAGAGAGGAGTGGAAGAAGCCGAGGAAGGAGAGAGAGTTGGAGCGAGAGTTGGGAGCGGGGGATGAGAAGGTATGACAAAGTAACCTTAGAAAGTAGTCAGACGTAGATATCTAGTTTAGGGTATTTTAATAAATAAAGATTGCAAGTTTTACCAGCTGGTTTCGTAGGATTTATCACAACTCCAATATGACTATACTCGGATTAGATGTAAAACAAACATACAAAAGTAATGAGAACAGTAAGCACAAAGGGATAAAACTACAGTAATTGGAGAAAGGATTGGTAAGGTTGAATCTTTCATAAAATCAGGACCAATATTATCCAGTAATGAGGCTGAATCTTTAGAGTTTTCGGGAACAATGATAATTATCCAGTAAAGACTTTCATAAATTGAAAATTAGTCAAAGAATAAAAATGGCAAATCATACAATATGTAGGCTGAATAGGATTTGGATATCGAGTAGATTGAATTGCAAAATTAGTAGAATTATGCATTAGTGAAACATGTATTGCTTGCTATATAGACATGAAATTTTTTTCTTGATTATTTTGTCTATATGAAAATAAAGGTTCAAGAAGAAGAATAGGAGTTAGATGACAAGAAAAGGGTAGAAATGATACCATAGTGGAGGTACGGAGGTTCCATATGTACTACACGAGATAATGTTACAACGGTGATAGAAAGGGCATGGGCATGTCTGTTACACAACCGACTGTGGGCACTAGTTGGAATACTTGGACTGACTTGGATGAAAACGATGAGACGGTAGGCTGGACAGGAGTGGATATTTATGGAAAATAAATCGCAGGAATGACATGAGAGGCGGAATTTTGCCAAGGCGCTTTGCCTCCCTTGGCGTTAAGGATGGTGGTGGTGTGTATGCGTGTGCGCGTATGTGTATGCACGTATATATATATATATATATATATATATATATATATATATATATATATATATATATATATATATATATATATATATATATATATATATATAATATATATATATATATATATATATAGATATATATATATATATGGTATGTGTGTATATCTATATATATATATATATATATATATATATATATATATATATATATATATATATATATATATATATATATATATATATATATATATATATATATATATAATATACTTACATATAATGTATGTTAAATAATATATGAATGAAGTTATTATTATATATTATATTTATATATATTATATATATATATTATACATATCTATAGGTGATATATTATTTATATATATATTATATAAAATTTTGTATGATGTATCAGAGAAGAGAGAGAGAGGGAGAGAGATAGAGAGAGAGAGAGAGAAATATAATATTAGGATAAAAAAAAAACTTAATAGGGAATATGCTAATGTATTATTCCTACATATATGGAATCCGTTCTGTTTTTTTATCTCGTCCAAAACAGAATTTTGTACCTAGCTTTTTAGAAATACTGAATTGAAAACGAGATTTGTCGTCAGGCGTATTTGTATTGATTTGGGATCTGACAGCTTGAGATATGTACATATTTTGTCATTCCCTTTCTTAGTATGGAATTCATTAATGTTCTGTGGTCTGTACGTCTTTGATATACCCACTTGTGATTTATGTTCCCTAATATTCAGGAATGATAAAGTTGAAAGAGTGTTCTCTTAATCAGCACTATTTCTGTGGATGTCAGAATATATGTTGTACGGAAATATACGGTTGCTATTTTTATTTGCTAGGTCTTTAATGAGTCGTGTCAACTTACTAGTTATATATAAAAAGAACATAGATTTTGAAATATATTTTCGCCACGAAAATCAACATTTTTGCTTCTAAACCAGATAATGCAACCGGTTTGCTGTATGAGAAATTATGAAAATTGAACGGTGAAATACGTATCCAGCAGCTTTTAGGAAAAATGCGTCTCTTCCATAAAATTCGATTTCATATTCTTCCTCGTGGCACAGAAAAATAGAATGAGGCTGATAGCCGGTGCGGCGAGTGTGATTTTTTTTTTTCCTTTTTTTTTTTATGAAACATTGGCTTGTCATTTTTCTATAGGTACATTCCAAGCCTGAGAATAAATTCGTTGGATGTGCAAAAATTTTAATTCATGAAGCCTTCCAGATTATTGCCTAATTATAGTGACTTCGATGTTAACTATATTTGTGGCTTGATATTTGTGAATATGAAAATTTCACACGTGTATGCGTCGTAATAAATGTGTATATACATATATACATGCATAATACATTCATACAAAGATGTGTATATATACATACTATATGTAAATTTATTTATACATGTATGCAAATGTATATATATATATATATATATATATATATATATATATATATATATATATATATATTATATATATATATATTTATATATATATATATGAATATATATATATATATATATATATAACATACATATATATATATACATATATATATATATATATATATAATATATATATATATATATATATAGATATATATATATATATATATATATATTATATATATATCTATCTATATATATATCTATATATGTATGTGTGTGTGTATGTGTATGTATGTATGTATGTATATATATATATATATATATATATATATATATATATATATACATATATATTGTGTATGTATGTGTATGTATGTATGTATGTATATATATGTATATATATGTATATATATGTATATTATATATATATATATATATATATATATATTTATATAAATATATATATACCACACCTGCAAATACAATATAAATATTCATTTATAAAAAAAAAAAAAGATGATGCAGGTAATGAAGCCTGCCAGTTCGTACCTTAGGAAGCCGATAAGTTCGGTGTCAGCTTGGAATATAATTAGAATGGCAGAATGTTTTTCGTTAGCGAGAGGCGCAATAACTCTTCGGTCTCATAATGTGTAGGGGAAATGTATGTTAACGAAGAAAGACTATTACGAGGGCAGGGAAGAGCCAGTTCTAATATTACCGTCTCGAGGAGTAAAAAATATCTCGTGCCTAAGTGCTATACACAAAGCAGGAGAACGATATAGCTACTTTGAAGAGGATAGACCGAACCGGCTTTGCCTCCCCGCGAAGTGGCATCTCTCTCATTGATAGTTTTATCTGCTTATCTCGCTCTCATTTCCCCGTCTTATTTTCCTCTCGTTTCCACTGCGAAGTTGGATTAACGCTGGTTGTATCTTTCCTCGGGAATTTATTACCGACAAAGTATACCAAGTATCGGAAACAAATCCTTGCCAAAATTATTGTCAGATCTTCAACTTTTTCATTTTATCGACTTGCTAGATTTTTAAGGAATTGCACTGTATTAAAACAGACTTTAAATATTGTTTTCTAATAATAATAATATTCTTTAAAGTTGATTCTCTCTCGCATATTCAGCACATCTTAATTTACTGCTGCCTAAACTAGTGAATATTATCCCCCACTTGTTTGCACCTAACCAGTTACAAGTACAAATTAGAAATATGTGAAAATTCTTTGCAGAATGTAGATTTCCTTTTTCATTTGCACTTCTGTTCAGCTGTGTGCTAAAAACATAAAGTAAAAAGGGAAAGCCATTCACCCATAACGCATGAATGATAAAAGAGAAAAGACGATAAAGAGAGGAAGGGTGAGAGAGAACAACGCAATCTCTCTTGAAAAATAGAGAAAGTAAAGGGGAGAGAAGTATGTAATTCGCATATGGACACGAAAAAGATGAGACAAGAATGCAAAAGGGAGGAAATTCACAGAGAAGGGGAAAAATGCGGTGTGAAATAAGTAAGTTTGGAAGGGTACTACTCTTGGAAGAGTACTCTTGGCGTGAAGGCGTCTCTGCCATTTAATTGTTTTTTGATGCCGTTTTTCGTCTCATTTGGCGCTGGGGACTTCTAATTTGGATCTGCATTTCTGCAAGAGCATAAGGAAGCAAATTACTCGAAATTTGGCCGAGCCTTCCATCGTTTAAGAATACGTTTGTTTGAATATATTTATTCATAGAAATTAAATGAACGCCAGCTCCGTCGATTGTTACTGTTAATGGTAGGCTATCTGAGTAACTCGGGACGTCTCAGCAAAACTGATTTGTCGTTACTGACCGTTTTCCAAAGTAAATATTATTTATGTGCTGCCTTTGGCACTCACGTATATGTAAGATGGTCAAGAGGCAAGTAATTGTTATGCCCATCGTGTCCACCTTTAAGTAAAAAACACACACATATAAATAATATATATATATAATATATATGTAATATATATATATATATATATATATATATGTAAATATAGTATATATGTATATATGTATATATAATGAATATATATATGTATATATATAGATCTATATATATATATATATAGTGATACATATATATAATATACACTATATAGAGAGATATATATATATATATGATCTATAATATATATCTTATAATAATATGATATCTATATATATAATATATATCTAGATAATAATATATATATATATATATATATATAATATATATATATATATATATATATATAGATATATACATTATAACAATATAATATATATTATATATATAGGGATATATATATATTATAATATACTACATATATATATATATATATACATACATATATATATATATATATCTATATATAATATATATATATATATTATGTATATATATGTATATATATATATATATATATATAAGACTATATTTATATATATATTATATATATATTTATCCATTAAAATATATATATGTATCATATATATATATATATAATATATATATATGTATATATATATATGTATATATATAGATATATATAGTATATATATATATATATATATATTATATAATATATATATATATATATATATATATATATGACTTATGTAAATGCTACGTGCTGTCAAAAAGCGCTACTTACACTACCGGAGTCGAGGCGGGTTGATGTTGTCTCCAAACCAACGAATACTTCAGCACGAGAAAGTATTTGAGGGTGAGAGACGACATAAACCTTTTGGCCTCTCGCGGTGGTGGAGTGGTAGAGCTTCACTGACGTGCCTGGATTTGAATGCACCTACGTTCGCGCCCAAGTACAGGTAAATCTATTATCGAGAAAAAAAAAATTTCCCCTTCGGTTAAGCATATATGAAAATATATTAATTCCAAGGTAGAGCGAATTAGATATTAAAGGACATTGTAGCTCGATATATATATATATATATATATACTATATATATATATATATATATATATATATATAATATATATAAGATATATATATATATATATATATTATATATATATATATATATATATATATATATAATATATATATATATATATATATATATATAATATATATATATATATATATATATATATATATATATATATATATCTATATATATATATTAATATTATATATATATATATATTATATAATATATTATATATATATATATATATATATATATATCATATTATATACTATATATTACATATATTATATATATATATATATTATTATATTAATATTATATATATTTAAATACATTGTGTAACTTATTTCACAGCATCAAGGAAGTTGTATAACTTGAAGAAGAATAACATATTTCATTTGAAGTTCTCCGAGAACTACAATGATAAATCACCACACATGTAATTACTGTCTGAAGTGAAGGGGAAAACGGTAATTGAAACATTTTGCTGAACCAGCCACCGATATTTGTTCGCTCAAAGTACTATTCCCCAAATGCGCGATTGTAACGTACTATTTACATAAACCTTTATGTACAATTGCGGACACCGGATTGCCAAGTTGAAAGAAATAAGGGCGGAAAGGTGAATAAAATCTTCATGAAGAGAAGGCAAATGTATATAATCAATGTTCCGTGTAATTAAAGATTTCAAACTTGAAGATTTTTGTTCTTATATTTTAGTCTATTTAATAAGTACAGTAATACCGTCATTTCTGCTTGGGTATGGGGTCACCAACTGCTTGAGTGTTTTACTGAAAGGGATGCTTAAAATTATCGCGCCTTATAATACCAACTGTGGTTATTTTATAAAGAAATCAAACTAAAACAATTCAGGTTCATAGAGCGCCCTATTTCAAGGTAAGATTTATAGATGTGTAAACTTGGGGGCCATAGGACTAGCGCTGGTACCCTGAAGGGTCTGTAGTGCGGTATAAGATAAAATGGTATGGCAGTGCCTTATCAAAGACAAACACTCTCTGCTTCCATTAGTCATTCATTCTCCTCTCATCAGTCATTTTTTTTTTAGCACTGCAGAATTATTTTATACTTATCATGATCACTTTTCCCATTTGATAACGATCGCGTCTCGATTGAGCGATAGCTTTTGTAACTTGGGCTCTAGTCATGCGGACATTATTTTGTTAATGGCGCGTGGCGCTGGCACTAGTTTACTGTCCTGACGTCCTGCTAATGGCGTTCATCAGTTTAAATAATGGAACTTTCATGGGTTTCGGTAATAGAAAATTCGAGGCACGCTTCATTGTTTTCGGTAATTACTCTTTTTGCAGCGCGTTTGTTTTGCTCATAATAAGTTTTCTGGCCGAGTTCGAAGTTTGTTTTGCAATAATCCTCCACTGTCATTATTATTATTATTATTATTATTATTATTATTATTATTATTATTATTATTATTATTATTATTATTATTATTATTATTTAGGATGAAGATTGTTTTGACCGCTTTTATTGACTTATCAATTATTTTTCAGTTTTATTTATTTATTTATTTTTTATTCATGCATTTTCATTTCTTCCTTATTCTCGAGGCCATTCTTTCAATACTTACCGTAAACATAAGTGAAAAAGCGTGCACCTGATCATTTCCAATGATTTTCCCCACTTAACCACGATGTTATCGACTGTTATGGACCGTCTTGCCGTCCTCAGCTCTCCACGTGGAAATTGAAGGAAAAGCAATTCGGAGGTAATACTTTACATTCCATGAAAATTGTATTTTTTTCTTTGTTGCCCTCCTTCCACTTCCATTTCCATTTAGACAGCTTTACCAGTGTTTCCCTTTATTTCCAGTTTATATCTTCATTCGTTTTATCGTTTTTACTTTTGACGTTATTCTTTCTTTTCTAACTTTCATTTTCCCGTGTACACACGCCGCTCTACTCGCCAGGTGCCTTTTTGTGTGCGGGTGTACACAAAGTACAATTTGAAAGGCTGGGTGAGTTTTAATCAATGGAGTTGTTCGTTGTGGGAGTGGCCGGAGGATGTTACTGCTTGGAGATACTGACATTGCTTTCCTCATGGTATGATATTTATACTCAGTTTAAGCACCGTGTTTTACCAAGGATGGTAAGATTGTTCCTTTGTATTTATTGTTGAGATTGTTCCTTTGATATGATATTAATTCTCGTTTAAACATTGCATTTTACCAAGGATGGTAAGATTGTTCCTTTGTATTTATTGCTGAGATTGTTCCTTTGATATGATATTAATTCTCGTTTAAACATTTTACCAAGGATGGTAAGATTGTTCCTTTGTATTTATTGTTGAGATTGTTCCTTTGATATGATATTAATTCTCGTTTAAACATTGCATTTATCAAGGATGGTAAGATTGTTCCTTTGTATTTATTGCTGAGATTGTTCCTTTGATATGATATTAATTCTCGTTTAAACATTGCATTTTACCAAGGAAGGTAAGATTGTTCCTTTGTATTTATTGTTGACATTGTTCCTTTTATATGATATTTATGCTCGTATAAACATTGCATTTTACCAAGGATGGTAAGATTGTTCCTTTGTATTTATTGTTGAGATTGTTCCTTTGATATGATATTTATGCTCATTTAAACATTGCATTTTACCAATGAAGGTAAGATTGTTCCTTTGTATTTATTGTTGACATTGTTCCTTTTATATGATGTTTATGCTCGTATAAACTTTGTATTT
>NC_087217.1:2455120-2465120 GCF_015104395.2 Macrobrachium nipponense | reverse complement strand
AAGCCACCAAAATCGAAAAATCGAGGGGGAATTAAAGCCATCGACAAATATCGAGGGGGGATTAAAGCCATCGACCAAAAATCGAGGGGGATTAAAGCCACCCAAAATCGACAAATCGAGCGGGATTAAAGCCACCAAAAATCGACAAAAATCGAGGGGGATTAAAGCCACCCAAAATCGACAAAAATCGAGGGGGATTAAAGCCACCAAAAATCGACAAAAATCGAGGGGGATGAAAGCCACCAAAAATCGACAAAATCGAGAAGGAATTAGTGGCATTTGCGAGGCGAAGGGCATAACTTCTCTCCTTAATTACATTTCCTTTGCAAGGCGTGGAAGTGTGCGAGCGAGGCACGATTCGTTAGGTATCTCTTGTAGGAAAATATGCGTCATTTGCCTGTGTTCGTGGGCAGGAGCATAAAACAGGAAGACACGATAACATTATTCATACAACGAGACAACGAGAGAAGCAGGCAGTAAGGATGAGGGAGCGTTGCCATGGTAACGTGGACACGTAAGCTAGCAGCCAATAGACGCGCCAACAAGCCCGCGGCAACTTTTGATTCAATCCATTTAAACATCCCCTCCCCCTCCCTTCATCTCCATTTCCTATCCACCCCACTTTTTGTGTGTGTGTATGTGTCACCGTATAGCTTCTCGTCCCATGAGATCACGTTGTTCGTATATAATGTTATTATTCACAGAAACCTATGCACTGTGCTACACGTAAGACGAAAATTAGATTTGATTTGACACGGACAGGTTTTCTAGATAACTGCATCGGCAACCTATTGTGCCAAAAATAGCCTCCAAATAAGGACGCCGACCTAAATATAGCCGGGGATTTCATGTAAACAAACCGAAAGGTTGCGTTTCATGCGTGCTGTGCTCTCTTTAAAAGATTGCCAGGGACGGCGGCGCAGGAAAGAAGGGGACAGATCCTTCAAGGTTTGGTGTGACTCGAGGGACTAAAAAGGATTGAGCTCTGGTGTGGGAAAATAATGTTGACTGGGAGTGCGAGGCAAAAGAAGTACGGAGGAAGAGGAAGTGGCGGTAATTGTGAGGAGGAGGAGGAGGAGGAGGAGGAGGTGGTGGAGGTGAGGGGGTGTTGGTTTGGGGGAGGTGCATCGTATGCAAGACTTTATTGATAAAGAAACAAATTGAAGGGGAACGTTTGGATCAACCAAGTATGAATTAAACAGATGACACTGATGGACTCCTAGCCTCTGAGCTTTTCAGAGGATCAAAGCTTTTAGCTGTCAATGTTTTCTCTCTCTCTCTCTCTCTCTCTCTCTCTCTCTCTCTCTCTACTTTCGTGGGTTATTTTATTCATTTGAAGAGTTTGAATCTCTTTCTCTCTCTCTCTCTACTTTCGTGGGTCATTTCATTCATTTGAAGAGTTTGAATATCTCTCTCTCTCTCTCTCCTCTCTCTCTCTCTCTACTTTCGTGGTCATTTTATTCATTTGAAGAGTTTGAAATCTCTCTCTCACTCTCTCTCTCTCTCTCTCTCTCTCTCTCCTTTCGTGGGTCATTCATTTGAAGAATTTGAATCTCTCTCTCTCTCTCTCTCTCTCGTAAGTGTTTGTGTATCAGATTCCTGCGAACGTATGTGTGTGTGCGGGGCTTAGTCACTTTAAGCCTAATTCCCTCCGGGCATACTGATGCTCCGAGTTATCACTTCGACATCAAAGGACAACTTTATTCATTTATTTTAATGGTTGGTGTGTTTATCAGCAGTGAAACTCATATCGCTATTTAAATGTCACTATTAAATGAAGTTTCCTACATGAAGTCATATTAAGAGTGGTTGAAAGTATTTAAATTATAAAAACATAGGTCAAACGAATTGAGAAATATTTTAAACTAACACTCATTTAAGGTAAGATTGTGTACACCTACATAAAACCATGTATGTACGTTTATATATATATATATATGCATGCATATATACACGCTCAGCATATACGTGTATACATATATATATATATATATATATATATATATATATATATATATATATATATATATGTATAATATATATATATATATATATATATATATATATATATAGATATATATATATATATATATACATATATATATATATTATATATACTATATATATATATATATATATATATATATATATATATATATATATATATATATATATATTATATATATATATATATATTATATATGCAGAGAGAGAGAGAGAGAGAGTAGAGAGAGAATGGTCGTCTGGTCAGCGAGGTTATTCATTGCTGGATCTACTCAGTACTGGGCTTGTGACCACTAAGAAATGCCAATCGCCTTTGATATATAATCCCCTTGAACATGGGGGTGTGTGTATGTGTTTGTATGTACCATATTACGTTGCTGTGTGATGGTGATGAAGAGATTACAGTAGAAGTCGAGATTTCCTTGCGAATGTCTTTGCTTTAGATCGTAAGCTTGACAATGGGTGCGAAAGGACACCCCTTATGGAATTAGTTGCGAAGGGAGCTGCTGAAGTGTGTCGTTTCCATAAAGACCTGACATGAAGCGTGGGGAGGCACCGTTTAGTTTCGCTATTAAAACCAGCCTGTGTTTGAGAGTAAACTCGCCTGAGGGGCTCTGGATGGTTCTTTAATGCCAGTGTATTTGATTAAGTTATATTTTGTCAGTGGTTTAAAGTTCCTCCAGTCTCCTATTGCCCCGAGAGCTCTGAAGGGTTACTGTTATGGCGAATATTCTCTCTTCTATCCCTGGGCTTTTAAGGAGCGCTTTTGTTTTCATGCAGATTGTTATTGTTTTCAACGTATGTTAAATGTTACGCCAACACCTTCAAATCTAAAATAAATACTTCGAACATTTTTTTGGGTGAAGTTCATGTAATAAGGCGGCCATAAGTTTTTTCCGAAAAAAAGTAAGTAAATGCGTGATATTTTTTGGGGTGTTTACCACGGGTATTACGAAGGGTTAACGCAAGGAGATGACGCCAGTATCTCGTGACAAGCCCATATTAGATTTTTCTGAAAATCTGTTAAAAAAAATACCTGCGCAGAAAGGTACATGAAAAAAATTTCGTTTTTTTATTTCATTGATCTGTAAAATATTCTGGCTTTTGAGCCTTTAAATTGGATGCCTGAATGTATGCATATTAGGCTGAGTCGTGGATGAGAAAAGCAGATTATGTATAATTATAAACACAAAGGAAGCGTCACGCGAAGTGGTCATGTGAAATTATGTAGATAAATCAAAGACTTGGCAGCTATTTGATACCACGAAGGACTTCATTATTATGCACCTTGTCAGCCAAACTGGAAAATGTGCATCAGCTATGAAAAACTACTTTTCCGAAACGCTTCATAGAATTTACTAAACATTTTGTACGTAGCATTGGCACATAAGGGAAAATGACATTTGGTAATTTCGTATCAATCCATATGCAAATTAAAATTTGGCGGCCATGTTGAAACTGGAGACTGGACTCGCTAGATTGCTTGTGATATTTGGTATCTGTGTAGGATAAAATTCGGTTTTGCTATGCAGTTTCTTTCTTATTATTTATATCTATATCATATATATATATATATATATGTGTGTGTGTGTTTGTGTGTGTGTTTATAAATTCTTCTGTTAAAACAGGATTTGTCTCAAGTATAAAAGGCCCAATAAAAATATATTTCGGTGGTCTAACGTCCACCCTTATCAACTAGTGACCTTTTATACTTGAGATATATATATCTATATATATTATATATATATATATATATATATATATATATATACACATATATATACATATACATATATATATATATATATATATATATATATATATATATATATATTATATATATATATTATGTATATATATGTATATATATATATATTATATATATATATATATATATATAATATATATATATATATATATATATATAAGAAACTGTATTGAAGTATATTTGCAGTGTTCGTTAATTTTCGTATATTAATCCTCAAACGTTCCACATTCATAAAGCAGTTCCCAGATTTGCTGTTTAAGTTACGGGGTTTTAAATGATAACAATTTGCTGAACACTACAACTCGGTATATGCAATTTGCCCATTTTTGCTCAAAGCAAATGACGGGGTGTTGCAGCGTAGGTAATTGCATTTTTTAATTCAAAATATGTACTTTTATAACTGTCTATAGTTGAAAGGGACATGGGATGGGATGCTCATTTATACAATTTGTACGCACTTTTCAAAAGCTGCAAGTGGAAGAGCGATGTTGATTATAATCATGCAAAATATTCTGTCAGGATAGTCTTATTTTTAATGAAAACTGTTTTTATTTTGCTGAATCTTTAATAGAAAGTAAGGATACAGAAATTTCATTAGGGAAGCAAGTGACAGTACCCACGCTTGAATGGCAAGGAGGAGATGAGAATTCTCTCTCTCCTTCTCTCTCGTCGTCTGTCTCTCCTCTCTCCTCTCTCTCTCTCCTCTCTCTCTCTCGTCTGTTGACTAGCATTTAATCCAACCATTTCGTGTATGTCTGTTTTGTTAGTGACTTATCTTCATTATTTTCTTGCCGACAAAACAACTACAATTACAAAATTAATCTGCTTAAACTGGCATCAACAAAGAACCTAAGGGAAGAGAGGAGAGGAGAAGAGGAAGGACGAGAGAGAGAGAGAGAGAGAGAGAAGAGAGAGAGATTTTAGTGTTATGCACACACTACTTTTTGCGTAGAGTGTCTACTGCCAACCAACTGTGCCTTTAATCGGTAGTGTCAAGGTGTCTGATCTTTGCTGATGCCAAAGCTCAATTATTGTGTGACCTAAAAAGATAATGGAAGTTTTCGAACCATTAGTATTTGTTTTTGTAAGTTTTGGGAAGGTACTCAGATGTTTTTTGACCGTAACACCAGGTTGTCATTGCATACCAAGTCTGAGGTTACGTAATGTTAATAATGAAGGAGAATGTTTTCAGTTTAAGCACAGTTCAAGGCTTCATTGTTTTCATAAACCTGCCTTTGGGGTAAACTACTCCCAAAATATTTGCTTAAATGTAACTGAAGGTTTGAATTTGCACATCCAGTAATGTGTTTTGCTGCTTATTTAGATAACTGTAATCTAGTATTACAGGAAAATTATAATGCAGGTCTCGTCATGCTCTCTCCTTGAAGTATTGTAATAATTCTTCATCGATTAATGTGATTCTTTATAGTATTTCTTAATGATTTTGTATAGCTCCTACACTGAATATATTCATAGCAAATGCATGCACCATCTCTTGATTACTCATTTCAAAGAAATCAAATTTTGGAAGTTAATTTATTCGTGTCATGAACTTGTTTGAAGAATACATTTGTGTGTGTGTGTGTGTTTGCGGAACATGTACTGTTAAAATACAAATAAATTGGGTAATGCTCATCATCTATGATATGCGTGATCCTAATTTATATATATATATATATCTATATATATATATATATATATATATATATATATATATATATATATGTATATATATATATATATATATATATATATATATATGTGTGTGTGTGTGTGTGTGTGTGTGTCTGTGTATGTGTGTATGTATGTATATACATATATATACATGTGTATAATATATAAATATGAATAGATATAAATATAGAAAGTGATGATGTTTACAACTGAGTTTTTTCCATAACGAATGTTGCGGCGCTCGTATTCCTGACACAGTCCGTTCACAGTATCGCATCTGTACTGTCGAGGTTCGTTCAAAATATACTTTGCTCAGTATGTGAACACATTTAGGTTTACTGCCCCGTTACGTGAAAGGTCAGTCAAATACGTGAACCCTACTGTATGATGATAATAATAATAATAATAAAAAAAAATAATAATAATAATAGATCAGAAAACCAGGAAACATATGACAATACACAAAGCATTACACCCAAGAGCAAATACGGACAGACTATACATAACACGAAAGGAAGGATGGAGAGGACAACTAAGTATAGAGGACTGCGCCAACATCTAGAACAGAGCACTGGGGGGCAATATCTGAAAACCAGTGAAGACGAGTGGCTAAAGAGTGCAT
Source organism: Macrobrachium nipponense (assembly GCF_015104395.2). Classification (NCBI taxonomy): domain Eukaryota; kingdom Metazoa; phylum Arthropoda; class Malacostraca; order Decapoda; family Palaemonidae; genus Macrobrachium; species Macrobrachium nipponense. Next base: position 2,459,052 of record NC_087217.1, on the reverse strand, counting down.
GGGAAGGAAAGGAAGGACTAATAAAAGTAGACGAAGACCCAGAAATATACAGAGACAGGAGAATGACAGACAAAGAACAGAGGACTGGCACAACAAACCAATGCACGGACAATACATGAGACAGACTAAAGAACTAGCCAGCGATGACACATGGCAATGGCTACAGAGGGGAGAGCTAAAGAAGGAAACTGAAGGAATGATAACAGCGGCACAAGATCAGGCCCTAAGAACCAGATATGTTCAAAGAACGATAGACGGAAATAACATCTCTCCATATGTAGGAAGTGCAATACGAAAAATGAAACCATAAACCACATAGCAAGCGAAATGCCCGGCACTTGCACAGAACCAGTACAAAAAGAGGCATGATTCAGTGGCAAAAGCCCTCCACTGGAGCCTGTGCAAGAAACATCAGCTACCTTGCAGTAATAAGTGGTACGAGCACCAACCTGAGGGAGTGATAGAAAACGATCACGCAAAGATCCTCTAGGACTATGGTATCAGAACGGATAGGGTGATACGAGCAAACAGACCAGACGTGACATTGATTGACAAAGTCAAGAAGAACGTATCACTCATTGATGTCGCAATACCATGGGACACCAGAGTTGAAGAGAAAGAGAGGGGAAAAAATGAATAAGTATCAAGATCTGAGAATAGAATTAAGAAGGATATGGGATATGCCAGTGGAAATCGTACCCATAATCATAGGAGCACTAGGCACGATCCCAAGATCCCTGAAAAGGAATCTAGAAAAACTAGAGGCTGAAGTAGCTCCAGGACTCATGCAGAAGAGTGTGATCCTAGAAACGGCACACATAGTAAGAAAAGTGATGGACTCCTAAGGAGGCAGGATGCAACCCGGAACCCAACATTATAAATACCACCCAGTCGAATTGGAGGACTGTGATAGAGCAAAAAAAAAAAAAAAAAAAAAAAAAAAAAATAAAATAATAATAATAATAATAATAATAAATAATAATAATAATAATAAATATTAATATCTTTTATTGCAGTTCAGGGCCATATAAATGGAATATACAAATACAATGTACACAATCTAGATGCATTGGATAACATGATAAAAATGGTAATCGTCAATATCCACACAGTAGCTGAAGTAGAAAAAATAGTATTCATGAAAATTAAGATGGATAAAAGAAGAGAAAACTTATAAAGATGCTGATGGTCAGTAATTGGTACTCTTAACTGAACTTCACTGGTCAACGCAAGTAAAGGGCACAATCGGTCAATCTCCGGATTCCTGAAAATTCTTGTGTGTGTGTGTGTGTGTGTGTGTGTGTGTGATGCTTTAGTTGTAAGAAAGTCTCTTTTATCCTATTATTCACTCGGTCATCAAACTTGGATTTTAATAAAAACCTCCTCAGTTTTCAGGGACGGCACCGGTCTTATTCCCAGCGCCGTAATTCAAGCTTTTTGATATAATCTAATTTATACCAATTAAGGCTTTGCAAACTTTGGTCTGTCATTGGAAACTTCATTAAACTTTTCACAAGCGCCTCAGTGGCGTAGTCGATATGGTGTTGGCGTCCCACCTCGGTGGCCGCGATTTCGACTCTCGGGCATTCCATTTAGGAGTGAGAGGTGTGTATTTCAGGTGATAGAATTCACTCTCCACGTGGTTCGGTAGTCACGTAAAGCCGTTGGTCATGCAATGTAAAGACACATTACAAATACAATTGGACTTTTCACAGCAAATGTTACAATTAGGTTTCCTAATAAAATAAAGGTTTTGGTAGTTGGTAGATGTTTTTTCGTTACAGTATATTGCTCACAAGACTCAGTAGTACTTGGAATGTCCGTATAATGAGGTTCTCAAGGAGCTACAGTCGCAAGGAACGCTGTTACGCGGGATCCAGCGACATTGAGATGGAGCTCCCACTCGCTTCTCCCGCCAGGGGCGAATTACGCTCTGTGATTCGCTTTTTGTGTGCAAAAAACACTGCACTGGTAGACATTCATTCCCAACTGTGTGAAGTCTACGGAGAAAAAGTGTATAAGTGTACAACACGTGCGCCAATGGTGCAGAGAATTCAAAGACGGATGTACAGACGTCCACAACGCATTTCAGAACCGGAGAGGAGCTGAAGGAAGAGGTTTTAAGCTACCTTCGCGGAGCGGCGGGAGAGTTCTATGATTCAGGCATAAAGATGGTACACCACAGGCAAAAATGCATTGATCTCAACGGCAATTATGTCCAATAATAGAAAAAAGTCTAAGCTCTCCGAAATTGTAATATTCAATGCCAATAATCATGTTTTTCATTGTGAAAATTCTTTGGGAACCTTTTACGGACAACCCTCGTATCATACCTTGAAGTGATCATGGTTTGGGCCTAACTACCCATAGTATAAAATTTTAGGTGTGCAATTTGTCCATCCTTCTATAGAGTATTGTTCTTTTATTTGAAGATGCCTATTTGAAGTTAGTTTTCTTGATTAAATTGGATCAGCACTTCGTCATATAACAGATGACGTAATCTTAACTTCCATGTTCCCGTATGGGGTTAGAACCGTCGGTGCACCTTACATGAAGCACCGTAAGCATTACCTAAGGTTTTTGCAGCGTTCCTTCGGCCCTAGCTGCAACCCTTTTCATTCCACTACTGTCCCTCCATTCATATTCTCATTTTTCCTTACTTTCCATCCTCTCTTAATAATCGATTCTTAGTGCAACTGCGAGGTTTTCCTCCTGTTACACCTTTCAAACCTTTTACTGTCAATTTCCGTTTCTGCGCTGAGTGACCTCATAGGTCCCACAGCTTAGCCTTTGCCCTAAATTCTATATTCTCTTCTGTTACGTTCCGCGTAGATTCGCTTTAACTCCGTGTCTCATCTCACTGTGATATTTTGGTCATTGTTTTCAAGAACTTCGTGATTGGATTCGACCTCTGTTATTTTGGCATTGTTGTAAACGTCATTGTTTTAGTTGTAACTAAATTGTGAAAATTGAAAATAATAGTATTAATTTTGGTCAACTGTTTTGATTAAATATATCGTACCAATCACTTCCAGAATTTGAGTTTTCTACTTAATCCATTGCATTTCTGCTTTTATTAACAAGTGGGTCTGACGTCATTTTGTGTGGGTATTTTTTGGTAGTTTCGGTCAGTACATAACAAGAGAAATAAATATGAAATATTTTTAAATGTAATATGAAAAGCCAGTGAACAAAGTGAAAGAAATATTACATATGCATGTTGAAGACGAGTAAATATATAAAAATTCATATTTGTAGATTTAGTACGATATTGTATAAATAGGAATGCTAATATACTCCATGAATTTCAGTTATTAGGTCAGTACATAAATTTCTGTATATCATAGTTGCATATGTCTTTTACTCTTTTGCATAGAAAAAATATTAGCAATGTTTTAAAATTAACCACTCTTTTAATGGTACCCCTCAACTGTCAAATATAAAATTATTGCAAAGAAATGAAAAATATTTTGATGAATATAAAGAAGCATTTTCCATATGGAAACATTTCAGTAATTAGCGATTGCGTGACATTACTCATAGATAGTTGCGTGTCTGATACTTGGGCAGGATAACCTACACAAAACATTAATAACAGTCTCACGTTTGACGTGGAAATAAGCTATTTCAAATACCTGGAAATCATGGCATATGAGATAAGTAACCAAAAATAATCATACATTACAGTTGTGACAATTACAGTAAGGATATTTAAGTTTACGAAGTTTTTTTTTTTTTTCATATAGTAAACATAAGTCATTGTATATTTATTTTAAAGGACAAATTCAGAAGGCTTCTTCCAAAGTAAGACATAAAAGAAAAATCCATGATACGAAGAAAACTATTTCCTAAAATATATATATATATAAAAGGCCTCGACTTAAAGATCATAAAGAAACGATGTCAGGTAAGATACGACCCAAACCTCTTGG
>NC_087217.1:2447620-2450120 GCF_015104395.2 Macrobrachium nipponense | reverse complement strand
TTTTTTAATGTCAGAATTTCTGGAAATGAAAAAAAAGAACAACATACCAGAACAGGAAAGAGACATGGGAAAATCCTTATTACTACCATTATTAATGAATAGAGAAAACACGCAAACCATCATAGTGATGAATGCGCAGGGTTTAGTTACGAGTAACTCAAAAAGAAAAATAGAGTACTTAGAAAGAACTAACCCAAAATGAAAAGAAAATAGATATAATGAATATAAGTGAAACCTGGTATTCCCAAGAGACTGGAATGATGACTCAATAAAAGGGTTCCAAACTTATAGATCAGATAGAAAAAATAGGAATCAAGGGGGAACCGCAATATATGGGGAAAGACAAAAAACAAGGAAAAATATATGAGAAATATAGTAACTCAGAATGTGAACTAATAGCGGTAGAATTTGAATCTGAAAAATTGATGACATAGTAATATATAGACCTCCTAATACTAAAGAGTTTGACTTAATAATTGAAAATTGGATGATATATGAGAAATCACAAGGACTGGACTATTCTCCTATCTGGTGACTTCAACTTTCCTTTCGTAGAATGGAAAGAACGAATAGGAGATTGTGGTTGTACTTATACATATAAAAAAGAGAGTAATAGTTAGTGCAGAAGATAAGAGGCAATTTGAAAAGCTATTAGATATGCTACTAGAATACAACATTCAACAAATAAATCACCTGCCAACAAGAAAGGAAAATACGTTTAGACCTAGTATTTGTGAACGAGATGAATTATGTTAAAGAAATAATAGTTTATAATGCGAGTATTTCAGACCATAATGTCATAGAATTAACAGTTCATTCCAAAGCAAGTGAAAATAGAGATAAGCAAGAAATGAAAAAGTGGGAAGGATATGGAAAATACAACTTCTACAGTAAAAATATAAAATAAAATGGTCAGAAATTAATGAAGAATTAACAAAGATTGGGATAACATTTTCGTAAGTGATGACATAAGGGTAAATACGGAGATATTATATAAAATATTGGAGAAAATAGTGGAAAAATATATACCGAAGAAGAAAAGTAAACATCATTCATGCATACCAAGAGACAGAAGGATCTTGTTCCAGAAAATCAGTGGAAAAAGGTCTTGCAAAAGAAAAAAATGCATGAAAGTTATAGAACAAAAAAGTAAGATAGAAAATGCAGAACAAAAGATTATACATCAAAAGAAAATGAAAAACGGACTTGGAAGAAAAACAAAAACCCTATTAAATATCAAGCAAACCCCAAACTATTATACTCATATGCGAAGAAGATGAATAAAAGAAGAATAGAAATAGGCCCTCTGAGATTGAGGGAGATTAACGAATGAAAAAAGGAAATTTGCAACATACTGGCAGAACGATATAAGAGAGAATTCACCCCTAGAATAGATAATGAAGATTATGATATAGAAGTAAGGGAAGAAAATAGTGAATATTTAGCTGACATAGAAATTAATGAAGCTGATATTGTGCAGGCAATTAATGAAATTAAAAATGGAGCTGCTGCAGGGCCGGATGGAGTCCCTGCTATTTTGTTAAAGAAAGTAGTTCATTCTATCGCAAAGCCACTTGCAATATTATTAAGACAAAGTGTAGATACAGGCAAGATTTATGATGAGCACAAATTAGCATATATCACCCCTACTTTCAAAAGTGGATCAAGACTAGAGGCAAGTAATTATAGGCCTGTGAGTCTAACATCACATATTATGAAAGTGTATGAAAGGGTAATGAAGGAAAGAAAAATATTATGAAACATTTAATAAAAATAATTTGGTTTAATATAGGACAACACGTTTCGTACCCGGAAAAAGTACACAAACCCAACTGTTAGTCCACCGTGAGAACATATTCAAAAATATGAAAAGCGGGAAATGAAACAGATGTGGTTTATCTAGACTTTGCAAAAGCTTTTGACAAAGTAGACCATAATATATTAGCAAAGAAAATTAGAAAACACAATATCGTAGATAAAGTAGGAAGATGGTTAAAAGAATTTTTACACAACAGAAAACAGATAGTTATTGCAAACGATGAGAAATCGGATGAAACCAAGGTAATATCCGGTGTGCCACAAGGTACGGTGCTAGCTGCAATATTGTTTTGTTATTATGATTGAAGACATAGACAGTAATGTTAAGGATTCGTAGTGAGTAGTTCGCTGATGACACAAGAATAAGTAGAGAAATTACTTTGTGATGAAGATAGGAACGCTCTACAAAGAGACCTTAACAAAGTATATGATTGGGCAGAGGTAAATAGGATGGTATTTAACTCTGATAAATTTGAATCAATAAATTATGGAGACAGAGAAGGAAAGCTATATGCATATAGGGGACTTAATAATGAGACAATCACAAATAAGGAAGCAGTTAAAGACCTTGGTGTGATGATGATAGGAACATGTTGTGCAATGATCAATAGTAATTCTGTTGGCAAATGTAAAGCAAAATGGGAATGTTTGTTACGGCACTTCAAAACAAGAAAAGCTGAAC
>NC_087217.1:2377620-2442620 GCF_015104395.2 Macrobrachium nipponense | reverse complement strand
AGAACATTAATTTTTGTATTTCTCTTAATCATCACTGTCCGCTTTTAATGGTTTTTCGTTGTAAGACATAGAACGTCAGCCTTATATTTCATTAACACCTTTCAGATCTGCGTAAGTCTTAAATTATTAATCAGTTGTGAACAAATAATTTTATATTCTGAAAATAATCGATACCCCAACTCTCTCTCTCTCTCTCTCTCTCTCTCTCTCTCTCTGTCAGCGGTGTAAAATAAATCGTACGCAGCATTTTAAGACCCTCCTATTATGCACGATTTCCACCTCTACTTCGAACGGGAAATCTTATTTCCAGGATTTTGAAATGATTTCCCTTGAAGGAAAAAAAATGTTTGACTGATATCTCGGTTTGGGGAGTAAGAGCTTTCTGGGGAACTATTTCCTTGATGACTCTTGACACATTGTGTTATTTCTGACCTTCATTATAAAAATTGAAGTGAAAATTGTTGTCTCTGATGTTTAGAATTTTTTTTTTTTTTTTTTGTTTTTTTTTTTTTTTTGTCTCCACCGTTTGGTAAAATGAATGTTTTTTAGACCCTTATTTTTACATAGTGATGATATTTTGCCCTCCCAGGTGTTTATTGTAGAAGAAGAATTAAATGTTTGAGTTTTTATCAGTTCGGCAGCGGGAAGAAATTCGATATTTACTGAGGTTTATTTTAAAATGTTTATACTAATGCTTTGCTGTTTGTGATCTTTTAGTCAGAAGAGTCCAAATCCATCATGCAGTTTTAGTCAGATCCGGTTTTTATATTCGGACAAAGGAATATCTTTGATCGCTCTTCTAAAAGGGGAAAAATCGGGTTTCTCCAATCTGCATTTTGGTAAAAGCAAGAAAATATCCTCTTTTGTGATCGTCGTCGAGAAAGCTATTGGTGAAAAGTATTGGATATATTTTTATAGAAATCTCATGATGTTTAGATATCGATTTTACGGAGAGAATAATGCTGCAGTTTATCACATTTAGAGGCGAGGTGCACTAGACTCCGTGACATTTAGTTTCGCCAGGTTTCAAGTTTTGGGAACATTTTTCAGTCTGATGAGCACTGTACGGAAAAGCGTAGTGTGCATAACGCTGAAATTCTCTCTCTCTCTCTCTCTCTCTCTCTCTCCGATTTTCCAGGTTCTGGAAATGATGTACCTGGGCTTCGCGTCGAAGGAGGAGAAATTTGCGACCGGTATCCCTTCCCTTCTTCTCCGGGGAATGAGGGAGAATTCTGTGGAACTCCTCTCTGGATGTGTTTCAGATCTCCGCGCGAGTGTTATTACTAGTTCAGACTCTCATTTCATCCGTGAGGAGAAAATCTGTCTTTCTCTCCGGCCAGGGAAGAAAAAAAATTATTTTTTAAGCACTTTTCATCGACTGCGTAAATAATGTTTTATTTTTCTGACGCTTATAGCGGCAGAAGAAACTTGAGTCGAATTTAGCTTTGAAAAACAGAAACGTATATTGCATGTCCTTCGATTAATGTAAATCTGAGGTTTTTGTTATTAATGGGAAGTAGCAAATTGAACCGTCCTTTGTCCAGCGGTCTCTTGAACGGGCGCAAATAATTAGATTTCCTTCTCGCCGTTTCCCTGCAGAAAAGAAAATATTATCTTCTGAAAAGACGAAAACTGGTATCCTTCTGTCTTTTTTTTTTTTTTTTTTTTATATATATATATAAGCGAGAAAATTTACTTATTGCGAACAACATTTAGAAAGATGTTAGTTAATCTTGATGTGTTTGATAAATAAAATCAAGTGTCGTTGATATCTGTTTCACAGACAGAATGACAAAGAACATTCTGATATAATATACATACATGCACATTATTTATATATATATATATATATATATATATATATATATATATATATATATATATACTATAATATATTATATATAATTTATATTATATATATACAATAAATATAACTAAATTATATGTAATTTAGTAAATTACATATAATTTACTAAATTACATATAATTTAGTAAATTATATGTAATTGTGTTTGCGCGCCAAGTGGCTGTTTGTCTGTTGTTTGTGTTTGCTTTTAAGGTAGCTTTCTTCCAGTATAATTCATAAAGAACGACTGTAGAGAACATTTATATTTATGTCCTCTTGTACTTTCCACTGTTAAAGAATATTTAATTATGGAATTAGTTTCAACAGAAGAAATAAAACCTATTCAAGTCTGATTTGCCTTTATGCAAGAATGAGTCCAGGGTACTTTCTAATTATAATTTTTTTGGAAGAAAATTTTTTAGAATTTCTATAAAACGGTCTCATTTAAATATAGATAATTTTCATATTCGTCTCTAGTGGAGAAAGTCAATTTATTGAATTATCCAAGTTGTAACTAAATTATTGGGAGCAGCAAAATAAGACTTTTCTTCATATGTAAGTTTTAACAGTAAATAACATGCAAAGGAAATTGATGTTTTCTTTTAAGTGATTTTCATCGAAGAAGAAAATCGGCTCTTCATGTTTATTTCGCCTAAGAAAAGTGATCAGATTTTGTGTTTTCTTATTTCCCCAGTGACGTGGTTTGGCCGGTCTTTCCGATCGTCGTTTTATGGTGGTGTAATTTGAAGTTTAGTCAGTTACTCTTTGCAGCATAAAGGAAACATCTTTCAGTGGTTATGCTTAGTTATCTGGGATGATCTTAAAGGTGTGTATTTATGCGTTGGTGGTTTAAATGAAATACTGTAGACATTGAAAAGCTCCTTTAGACTTTTTTTCGTCGTTTTAAGACAAATTTCCAAAGTAATATTGAATAGTAGTTAGGTTTCGTTATCATCAATTTTGTCAAATAAAAGAATAAAAAGGACTGACCCCCTCAACAACGTAAGTAAATTGTAGACTGATTTTGTGAGCATAAAACTATATCTTACGACATAAATTGTTAATGAATATTATATTTTACCCTTGATCAGTTGCGTGAAAGTAACAGATGATCATTTTCAACTCTGTTTTAACAAGAACACTTAGTAGGCGAGTTGTATAAGCAAAATTATTTTCTGGGGTACAACTCACTGACGAGTGATCGTATGAGAAGAGTTTGCATATTCTTAATACGAACACTTTTCACGGATACGGAAATGAAATTTCTCCGAAGGCCAGTAAAAATGGACGTGAATTTGGCCAAACCCAGTTATGTAGTATAACAAGCAAATTTTTGTTTTTTTATAATTGCAATATATGTCAGGGTATACCAAAAAAATTGAACCCCAATCAACCTTATGGAACATTATTATTTTCTTTGATTAATTTCAGCGCCTCCGTAAGATGATTCCATGACCCGTGGAATCCCCTTTGTACATATCTGACTAATTTCTAAAGTTTTATACTAGCATTAGTCTTATTATCTCACCCGAGGGGAGATGTGTATGTGTGTGTGTGTGTGTGTTTCCTTCCATCCTTCTCTTTGTCTGTAGATCCCATCAGCCCAGTCGCAGACTTAATTTCAAGGAGAGTCCCAATTTTTATTGAAAGTTTCCCTTCATCCCTAGGCATTAATTAATGTGATTTTAATTGAAAAAATATATAAATTATGAGATTATCTAGAAATTTTATATGAAAATAGAAATATGAAATTAATTAGTTTAATCAGTGAGGAGAGTGACTTACCGGCATGGCCATTAAGTCTTGCTCAAGGCCACTATTGCCGTCAGACTATACTGTTATTTTAATATGTACACGTGGCAAGATTATTATATTTGTAGTTACTAAATCCGTTGCTTGTCTTCATACCACAGTACTCAAATTAAGTTACCTTACTTTGCGGTAGCTGGTCGAATTAAATATGTTAAGTGTTGCTGCCTTTCTTTACAAAGAACTGTGATGGGTTATGTAATGATCTTTCTCATTCCGTTTCACAAAGGAAGTTCACAGTCAGAAGGAACAATTATTTATTCTGAATTGGTATTTGGTTAGACACAATAATTGAACAAAGTTTTATGAGGTCTGTAATGACACATGGGGGTCTCATTAATATTACAGACAGTCAGTTTGGACAAAATGGTTACGTACCAGCACTCATTATTGCCCAGTACAGTGAAGCACCAAGATCATTGACCAACACATTCCCTGGTACTTGGTCCGAGCAGCACAGAGAGATGAATGTCAGTTATGTGCTGCTCGGACCAAGTGCCAGGGAATGTGTTGGTCAATGATCTTGGTGCTTCACTGTACTGGGCAATAATGAGTGCTGGTACGTAACCATTTTGTCCAAACTGACTGTCTGTAATATTAATGAGACCCCCATGTGTCATTACAGACCTCATAAAACTTTGTTCAATTATTGTGTCTAACCAAATACCAATTCAGAATAAATAATTGTTCCTTCTGACTGTGAACTTCCCTTTGTGAAACGGAATGAGAAGATAATTACATAACCCATCACAGTCTTGTAAATAAAGGCAGCAACACTTAGCATATTTAATTCGACCAGCTACCGCAAAGTAAGGTAACTTAATTTGAGTACTGTGGTATGAAGATAAGCAACGGATTTAGTAACTACAAATATAAAAATCTTGCCACGTGTACATATTAAAATAACAGTATAGTCTGACGGCAATAGTGTCCTTGAACAAGACTTAATGGTCACTGCCGGTAAGTCACTCTCCTCACTGATTGAACTAATTGATTTCATATTTCTATTTTCATATAATGAGCCCCTCCAATTATTTCTAGACTTCCTAAGGAAACACAACCCTTTCATAGTTGAGGGTAAACATCAATTGGTAAGTATTGCGAGTGGAATTATTGGAGATGAACGGGTCAGTGTTGAAATATCACTGCAGATTGGGAGGGGCATTCAAGAAGAAATGAGTGGAATGTCATTTTCTCAAGTAACCATGAAAAGAAAAAACATAATTATAGCTAAATCACTCGTAATTATTAAATTATCTAATTATTGCAAAATACCTTCATAATTCCAGTTATATAAGAGGCACCTTTATCTATGTAGCTTTCCAAGTGCAAGTCAAATCAAACTTTTAAAGTAATGCAGAAACGTGTGAAAGTGGCAGCTGGGGATTTGTACATAACAAGCACGGAGTTACATCGGAGACTTCTGGTTATATGCTACAGTCAAGGTCAACCTACAGAGGCAACCTTCTCCTATGAGCTGTCAGCAGTTGTCTCTTCTCTCTTTACAGATGGTGGAGGAATGAGCAATACACCAGTCACGTCTCGCAATTTATCGCACATATGGATATCTGTGAAATCAGTAAGCTAACAGTAGTGGTGATTGATGGATGCCTACCTGTTTGTTATATTTGATTGCTGTACAGTTAGCACAACCAAAGATCAAGCACAGAAGCGGTGTCCACTAGGCAAATCTTCACCGGATACGATCTCAAATCTCACTTCCCCCATTCCATCTGACAAAACAAAGTTTCTCTCTCATAGATGCAACAAGCAGGAACTGATCAGACTAATATGACCGAGTCTAGAAGATCCAGGTATTGAGGCGGAGCGAGCTGAAGAAGAAGGAGATGCAGGTGTTAAAACTGTGAGGATAGTTCTTGATGAAATAGTTACTAGTAAGGCCCCAAGTAAAGTACTAGCTGATGATACAGCTAAACTGGTACTTTTCCTTCATATACACTGTCTATAAATGTGGCTAGTGAGGTTCTAGGACGTGAAATGGGCATGTGCCCGCTGTGCCCTCCATTCCTATATCTGGGTATGACACCATCTCAGCCTTTTATAGGATTGGAAAGGTAAAACATGAAACTCTTAATGTCATCCCAAAAACTAAGGTCTGGTATGCTTGGTTTTGAAGATAGTAATACCAACACTGATGATATTTTAGATGTAGGATTTAAATATATATTACTGCTGTACCAAGGAGGTAGTTTTTAGGCACTGAAACCCCTAAATGGGCTTAGGATCCTCTACATTACTTCTACCACAAAATATGTCCCAATAGAAAGGGTACCACTATCTGAAAGGTTGTGCCAGTTTCATTGTATAAAGGTTCATTTTCAAATTTGTACTTGGCGCAACCTGAAAACAGTTCTCAAATATGAGGACTACGGGTGCAGGCTTAAAGTAGATGGATCAATTGGTCCAATAATGATAGTTACGCCTTCAGCTCCTCCAGAACTACTAATAAAAATCAAATGTAGCTGTAAAGTAAACGTGTGTGTTTCATGTAGCAGCTCTAGAAGGCCTCTACCTTGTACAGTTCACTCTATATGTCGTGGGGAATGTAATAACTCTGCAAACACTAAAGTCTAGGTAAATAATGATAATGAGGAGGAGTAGGAGGGTTTTGACGATGTGTAGCAGCAAGCCTTCGGTATTGTTTACAACAACATATTCTGTTATTATTTTTTTATGAATAATGCTTCTATGCTATATTAGAGTTGAATACAGGTGTTAATGATCTGCATCTATGATTAAGGGAAACTATTCCATTTCAAATGTATCAATTTTATTTAAACAGTCTAATTATGTTCTGTTATTGTTTTTATATCAATAAGGGTTCTATTCTAGGATTGCTAAAATTACAGGTGTTGATGATCAGCATCTATGATTAAGGCAAAACTTATACAATTGATATAAAATGAAAATGTATATACTTATTTTTCTATTTTATTCTAAATGTATCAGTTTTCTTTAAATAGGCTATTTATGTTCATTGTTATTATTTTTGAATAAATAAGGGTTCTATTCTATATATTTAAATTAAGATTGCTAGTATTACAGATGTTCATGATCAGCAGCTAGGAATAAGGAAACATATATTGATTGAAAATGAAAAGATATATACTTATTTTTTTTACTGTTTTATTCCATAAGTATAAATTTTCCTTAAACAGTTGAAGATCCACAGCTAGGAATGAGGAAACATAGATTTTATAAAATAATAATGCATTTAGTTTTCTTATTCCATTTCGAATGTATCATTTTTCTTGAAACAGTCTACCTCCATTTCTAGGGTATCATTATAAACTTTAGGATTTAAACTATAATATTTAAAGCAAAAATGAAGCACCACATTAAAGTAATTGAAATATTAGTCCGAAAAAAAAAATTCTCATTTCGGATGGCGGCCATTTTCTTTATTGCCAAAATGTATGGTTGCATATTGTTGATTTGGTTGAATTTATTTTGGACAGACTTGTCATCAATGGGAAGACATTGAACTTGTAAAATGCTTCTTATACTAAATGCCTGGGTCTACGTCGATTTTTACTGTCCTATAAATGTCCGTACGATTAAATTTGAAAACAACCCTGGTATTCATACTGCGTTCTCGTTTTCCCAGGGAATTGTTTTCGAATAGGACAAAGAAATCCTAAAATTAAAGGAAAAACTTTTAAAGGTTAAAAGTTGTCTCTTGGATGACAAAGTTCTCTCTCTCTCTCTCTCTCTCTCTCTCTCTCTCTCTCTCTCTCTCTCTCTGTAGAAGAAGAATCATCTTTTAACAAATATGCTTGTTTATAGAGAGAGGAAGGTCGGCGTGTTCTAAAAACAAGCATATTTGTTAAAAAAAAAAACTTCATTTATAAGTTATTATATAGAACACTGAACCTATAAATATCGAAATACAAGAAATGTGGAAGTTTTAATTAAACTAAATAGACATTCTAAATGTATTATTACATTTTGTAAAGATGATGATCAGGTGTTCATGTATCTCAGGCTTCATTGATGAATAAAAAATGGAAACCAGAATTCCCAATTGAAAGTGAGATGAAAGCATACAAGTTTATATTTGTCCTGTATTTAAAAAAAAAAAGAGGGGGGCGAGGGGGAAATGCAATTATAGCTTGCAGCGAAAAATTAATATGAAGGTGGAAAACTCACTAATGCCTTTAACTCCTGTGGATCCTTTGTGTGTCTGGCAACATTGATAAAAGGACTGAATATGGCAACACCGCCGCAGGATCATTATTGTTTGGAAGAAGAGTCGTTGCTTTTGTTGTTGAGAGGTAATTACTGAATAATGCTTCACATTTCTGTTGGGGTCATTCTTAAACTGGTGAACTCTTGTTTATCTGTGATATTATAAAGCTTAAAAATATAGAACATAAAGGATATCTAGCAATTGTGAAGAACGAAACGAATTCTTTGGACTTTCAGACAGAATGAAAGGAGAAAACAACACATTACTGAAGAAGTAAACTGCTGTCATTCTCTTGACTCAGGCACAGAATGCAAGGAGAAAATCATAAAATGGACGTTCGGAGCATGCTATTAAATATGATGTTGTGAATGTCGTTTCACGAATTGCAAGCCTTGACTTTTTCAGTTGCCTAGCAATTGTATTAAGTAAATCCAATGTTCCTAAAGCAGAAATTATTGTATTCGTCTAAGACGGAATTCATAGCAGTGTTTTTTTTATGATTAATGAAGTTCTTTCTACTCTTAAGACGTAATCGTTCATGTGGGAGAATTGAGAATTATATTCTATGTTTTTTTTAGTCGAGGCATCTTCAGTTGAGTGAATAATTCCTTAGCAAATGTAGTAGTCAACAATCACAGCCTTTGCATGTCATCAGCATATAAGATTCATATACTTCAACAAAAGAGGAGAAATCACGTTTCCCACCAATTGTACCGCAATCCCTGAACAGCGAAATCCTTGCTGCTGCTGCTGTTATGGTATCTCTCCCCACAAATAACTGCCCGTAATTTGAGATGGCGTGGGTCTCGGTTGGCGTCGAGTGATCACTACTATTTTTGGGCGAAAGGACGAGGAATCGGAAAAATTCGTAGTCGGCTGCGTGGAATCCTTCATTTCCATACGATCGTCTGATCGCCGTCCTTTGGGTCTCGAAGGCCCATTTGCACGGCGCTGCGGCTGATGGCAGCCAATATTTCTCCTTTGGATGGTCGTCTCGTTGGTTGTTCCAGTTAATGTGGCCTCTGGCGATGATGCCTCCCTCGCAGCCATTCCTGGTGTTATTCTCGGGGCTACTCGAGTGCGAAGGCTGAAGCTGGATTAGTGCCATTGACGAGCATTGCCAAACTTCGCATTCTCAGGGAAAGCTTAATGAGGAAATGAAGTTGAGTGATCGCTAGATTGACAAAGACGTATCTCGAATTGACTATTTTGGGATTAGAAAACACAGTTTGAAGTGGTTATTGTTTTGAATCCTTCTTTCCATAGCAGAAAACAGAAAGGTGGCATATACGATGCATTATTTTCGATCGCTTATCTCGGGTCAAGGATGGGTGTTCAATAATGAGCTGCTTCTGTCATTCTGTCATTCAGGAGCCATCAAAACTTTTTCCAAGCTCCTCACCGAGACTCCATTATATTTAAGCACAGGGATTATTCACTGTTTGTTTAAATGTCCCCAGATGTTATTTCTTCTTTATTGAAGATCTAAAGGAGAATAATATTTTTTCGCCCTTTAGTAAAAGTAATAGGAGAAATCCAGGACTTCTCTAAAGAGTACCAAAAGTAGAAAAAATAAAATAAAATAAAATAAAAAAGAATAAGCTTGTTAGCACTTTTCATACTCCTGAGATATTGAAATATTTAAATATCAACACAAAAGCTTAAAAGTCTTTTCTTATTTTATATTGCTTATTTAATACTAGACCTATCAAGAACTAAGTTGTGGCTGATCTTATAGTCGGCTGTAAGAATACTTCAATCCTAAAGGTAAAATAGGTTGACTATATTGATAATAACTACACTCCGTTTATTTCACTGTTTAATTCACCTCTGTGGGACAACCAAGCTTTTAGTTTAAAAAAACGAATCCAGATTAGGTTTATTATTTATTTTCAGTAATCTCGACAATTTCTAAATAATTGTAATTCGCATGACTATGTACCTTTGCTTTTAACACCTTAACTTTTTAGATGTCATGTTATTCCATAGAATAAATCCATATCTAAGTACATCCCATATTAGACATAAAATGATAAATGACTGGGACTGTATATTTTCCTTTCACGGGATAGAGAGTGGCAAGACGAAATCTGAGCCATCAACTTAACGAAATGTATGAATTTCTTGAAAGGAAACTTCTGATTGAAACTCGCTGGGATTACTTTTCATTTTAAAAAGAATATTTCTCATGAGGAAATTGATTATCAGAAATGATAGAGCTACTGCAGAACGTGAAGTAATTTCAGATATTATGAATAATAGAGCTATTACATAAAACGAAGGGGTTTCAGATAAATTGTGTTATCCTTTAGACGGACGGGAAGTCGACGAAAGTAGCTGTTTACAAAAGAGAATTTTGACAACTAAGAGGGAACTGATCGCTGAATGGTAATAAAGAAAGATTTCAGGCAGTGTGTGTGTGTGTGTGGAATTGATGTCCTAGCGTTCTTGTTGTCTAGTGGCTCATCAACTGAGCAGTACCAATATCTGATATCGGAGTGTAAAATATTTCAGTATACCGCAAATGACAATGGCCCCAAATCCAAGGGTTAATGGGAAGCCAACAAATTATCGCTCTTACCTGACGCTCATTGGTAGAGCGAAGTAGCTTTAACAGTGACGCTCTGTATTGGCCGAGGTGTGAAGTTTAGTTAGGTGTTTTGTGTTAATGGGTTTCAGATTCCTAGTTGGTTATTAGGTATAGATCAGAGGGACCTTTCGTGAGAGGCCCTAACACTTTCTGTGGAATAAACCATTTAGCGCATTCTGCAAAACCATCCTCTTTAATGGAGTTCATTTATTCATGACCAAATTTGATATGATATTGATACAGAGCTTATACTTTCTTTATGTTAAGCATTGTCAGCTTTACGGTTTACTTCTTTAATATATTCGCAGATAGTAAACAAAAAATACCCATTTTTGGTGTTTATCGTTGAAACCAGTCGGTTATCCTAAGCACTCGAGTCATAAGGTCATATGATCAGTTGCTTAACAATCATTCCCTTAATATTGAATATTTTCATTAGCAAGATTAATGCAGTTAATATGGTAGATTAAATATCTAGCAACTAATTACAGCCAGTTGTCCTCCATGATAGTGATAGTAACTAGTATGATGACATTTGTAGAGAACTAACGAACTTTCATGTTAGAAATTGAACATAATTCACCTTAGTAGTCGTATTATGGAATATATAGAGAGATTATTTAAAGAAAAGGTGTGTGTGTGTGTGTAAATGTATGTGTGTGTGTGTGTGTCATTACGCCCTTCATTGTTATCAGCTTATTTCCATTGTGAGAGAGAGTACATTGCTAATATTATTGATGAATGGGAGCAAAATAATGCATTGGTTATAGCGTGCAATCCAGGCTTCTACGGATTTGGCAACTCCGAGTGATAGTATTAGTTCCACATATTGATGAGAACAATTCCGTGCGTCAGCTCCGATTTGCAACAGTGATGATATAACACAATAGAATTCAGATAACCTACCGCTGCTTCATTTCTGTTGCAAATCAAATTAACAGTAACAGTTGTTCACTTGTATGTTGCGGTGAATTGGCAGGTTGCGACTGATTGCCAACTGTTCTTTATGTATTCGATTGGGGTTGTGTACGTAGGTATGCCTGCCTTTAATGAATAATAGCTGGCTGTTTATTCTGGCTGCTTAAAGTTCCATTACGTAATCTATTTACCATTTAATGGGATCGGACTTTCGTTATCACTCGACCAGATAATCCGAATGGATTGGAAGTCTATCAATACTGAATATTCTATCGTTTACTAGATCTTCTCATGTAATGAAATGGCCTCATGGTAAAATTGGTTGTTCATATATAATCACTTCCTTTCCGGGATTCAACAAACCGTGGTGAAAAAAGCATATTCTTTATTTATTCATTAATTATGTTGCAATGTAGGCGCGGTGGGTGGGTTTTAGCCGGACCAGGATTGGAATTTGGCAAAGAGACTTTTTTTTGGCAAATTTGGAAAGGTTCATGCCTGCCTGTATATATAATGTAATATATATATATATATATATACTATATATATATATATATATATATATATATATATATATATATATATAATATATATATATATATAATAAATTAAAATATTCACATTATATAGAAGAATAGATAATCTCTATATATCTATCTATCTATCTATTTTTTCTATCTATCTATCTACTCTATCTATCTATCTATCTATATATATATACATATATATATATATATATATATTATATATATATATATATATATATATATATATATCCTATATATATTATATCCCCCCCCGAAAGTTTTTTCATTTTGGCTAGTTGGTGGTAGGGGGTGTTATTTTGGTAGATATGTGCTTGTATTTCCAATTACAAATCATCTTGAGACTTTAGTCAGCTGAACTTCATTTTGCTGGCTGCCATTAAAGGATCCTCCCATGTTTTAAACAATTTAGTGTCCTCATGCCATCAAAATGACTGTCATCTAAGAGAGTGTCGAGACGATAACTTCTGACGCGAGAGATGCCATGTACTTCATCGGAGGTTGAAACCAAGCCTATTTTATTTTAAATAAAGACTACTATGCATTTCTTGGCCGTGTCCAATTGATTTTCGTTGATAAAATCTTTCCAAAGCATCGGATATGGATCACATTTTGGAAATAACTATTTGAAGCCACGGCCTAATTGGCAAAAATATGCACTGATGTCTAGTGTTGATAATTAAGGCACTTATCGGAGTAAATCACAGAAATTTCAAGGTAAACTTAGCTAAATTTAGTAAGCACCCAGAGGGAGGCTAGTGAAACGTCATTACTGAAGGCCCTCCTACTCATTTATACTTTAGGAATGAAGACTCAGATGTTGGTAGTAGTAGTAATAGTAGTAGTATATGGGATTCTTGTTTTGTTTCACACACAAACACCTACCCTATTCTCTCTCTCATCTTTCCGATGAATTATGTGTTTTAAGTAAAGTACAATAAAGCAGTGGGCATAAAATGAGAATATTAATTCTGTAATACAGTTCCTTGACGCAATTCACGTTTCCTTTAACTTGAAATATGCACCAAGTCTTACACACACACTGTGAAAACCATTGTTACCCTGGAGTTTCTGTTGATTCATATTGTCTCAAAAGTTCCGGTTTACGTTTACCTGCTTAGTCCTGCTAAATGAATGTAACATAACGCAAATGTTCTAACCTTAACTTCCTTAATGCATGATCAGTCACATATTAAATCCTAAGTATTTAGTATATCACACAACTCTCCATTTATAATTCTGTGCTTGGAACTGATACTAATGTTGTTGTAGGGTTGTTGAGTGGTTATCATGAGCCTATGTATTCCAGGTTTTATCTGTTTATTTTTTTTATGAATTTGAAGATATATACTGCAAAATCACGCAAAACGAAAGCACTCTAGCAGCCACGAGGACATAGATGAAACAGCAGTGACGTATAATCTGGCTTTGCCCTGACGTCGGCAACTCGGCGATGTTTACTATTATGCAAGGTTACCAGGTATATCGGGCCAAAACATCTTACCAAACACCTAAACTATCGTATTTCCACTTCAATATGATTGTGTATCTCCAGTTCCAAAAGTTTTGCATAACTAATCAAGAAAATGTAAATAGAATTGGGTTATAATTGCTATGTATTCCTATAGTCAACGTAAAATTGTACAATGCAAATAGTAATATTGCAATATGTATATTTACCTAATTCCTTTGCTATAATGTTGTCATATTTATACAATATACCAAATTCTTATTCTTTACCCGTGGTATCACTAATGAAAACCGTAATATTATCGTAATTCTCAACAATTCTCAACAAGAGGGTCACGATCATTGTCACACTACTGGGAACACTGCTATTAAGCCTGATGTCATACTTTACGTCACAAGTAGCCTCCCTCTGGGTGCTTACTAAATTTAGCTAAGTTTCCCTTGAAGTTTCTGTGATTTACTCCGATAGGTGCCTTAATTATCAACATTAGACATCAGTGCATATTTTTGCCAATTAGGCCGTAGCTTCAAATAGTTATTTCCAAAATGTGACCCATATCCGATGTTTTGGTAGGATTTTATCAACGAAAATCAATTGGACACGGCCCTGAAATGCATAGTAGTGGTAAGAGAGGCTGACCCGGACTAAACGGCGGCCAGACTATACCTTGAAATTATTAGTTTTAGGTTATCGTTGTACTCACGACGTAATGAAAATATGAATAAACGTTGCTTTTTAGATAGTAAAATGATTCTCAGTATATTAGTGATAGCAATAATAATTACAGTTCTTGGTATAGCTGCTAAATCGAAAAAGCGGGTGTTTACTAACAGTGTTAATGACAACATCGTTCTGAGTTGCACTTTGATTTTCCTCAGCTTTGAGTTATTGCTCTTGGTCTTCTATGGCTCTGTAGAGACGAAAGGCATGAACAGTGTCGTAAATTTGACTCAACATAACTCTTCCACCGTAAACACTGAACTAATTAGGAAGGCTATAAAGCATAGAGACGGCGCTTCCTGCATTAAGTTATCTATGGATTATGCTGTGTTTAGAAAGGGAAAATAGTTTGGTTGTAGGATACTTATTATTAATTTTGAATAACAGTGACGTTGAGGCTACCGAATTTTATGTAGCTCGTCCTTGGTACAACTGCAATATATATATATATATATATATATATATATATATATATATATATATATGTATATATATATGTATATATATATATATAAAATATATATATATTATATATATATATATATATATATATATATATATATATATATATATATATATATATATATATATATATATATATATATATATATATATATATATATATACATATATATATATATATATATTATATATATATATATACTATATATATATATTATATATATATATATATATATATATTATATATATATATATATATATATATATATATATATATATAATATATATATATATATATATATATATATATATATAAATATATATGTATATATATATATATATATATATATATATATATATATATATATAAAGTGTGTGTTTGTGTGTGTGTGTGTGTGAAATGCAAAAAATCATGTGTAATTGAAATAGTCGAAAGTCATAATTATAACAAACAAACTTTCTAATCTGATGCTGGATGTCTGTCTTCCCCATGAACTAGTTTAATTATAATGATTATTAAAAACAATATTGAATATCTGTGTTTTTTTAATAATATTAATACTACAGCAACAACGAAGGAAACAAGAATATTCAGAGTACAGTAACGACAACGAACTTTCATTTCAACTTACCAGACATCCTCCTAATAGACAGGTAAACAAACCTAATAGACAAGCAAACAAACAGACAGACTAACAGACATGTTGGAGGTGATAATAGCAGTAAAGTTGCTGATGCAGGTAAAGAACGTGTTCTCTGTGCTCAGTATGCTGAATGTACTAATTACCTGAAAGAAATTAAATATTACTTGCACATTACTTAGACTTAGAGTAACGGTTCCATTGTGTGACCCTTTCTGTAACTGATACGGATTTTTCGATGATCTTTTGATATGATGTAATATATATGTATTTTCATTACGTTTTATAAAAATCTTGAGTATCTTTGTATTTAGACTGTTTATATGTATTATTCTTGAGATAATGGAAATATGGTACAAGATGGATTCTAAACTATTATAACTATCATAATTTCACTTTCATACTTTTATTAAGGGGTTTATGAAAAGGGCAACTTAATTGATAAAGAAGCTTTCAAAATAACCTGTCTGGTGGTTGAATAAGAGAGATTTATGTCTCAGCGTGAATTTTAATAAAGGAAATCTCAAGCAATGTCTACTTTTATGTAGTTGGGTTTGTGGGATTGTGTATGTATAGGGTATATATATTACATATATATATATTATATATAAATATATATATAATTAGTATATGGTTAATATATTATTTATATATATATTGTATAATTGTATATATCATATATATATATATATACTATATATATATGTATAAAATATACTATATATATATTTAAAAAATATATATGATAAATATAATAATTATATATATTTATATCTTTATATATAATTCTAATTTATACATTATACTTATATTTATATATTATATATATATATAATATATCTAATTATATAATTATATATAATATAATATTATCAACTTTGCATCGAGTTTGGATGATACCCAGTGTGTGCAAGATAAAAACGTTCCTTTTGTGTTAGTTTTTTTATAAATATATTGTGGGGACAAGGAAAAATGCCATGGCTTTGAAGGATTGGTTGCACTGCTGCAAATTCATTTTTTCCTAGGTTATGGTCTTTCCACCAGAGGCAAGAAGAAAAAAAACATTGCATGAAATACTTTTTGTCGTACAAATAACGCTGCATGTGATGATATTGTTTGTGTGTGTGTGTGTGTGTGGTGTGTGTGTTCGCGTGCATGGAAGAGAGAGAGAGAGAGAGAGAGAGAGAGAGAGAGAGAGAGAGAGAGAGAGAGAGAGTATTTATTGCTTAGACCAGTCTCCTTTAATCACATTTCCAGGCCTTCTTCCATTTCACACGAAGCTATTTCTCTCGAACGGTATTTTTCTTTCCCATTATTAGGAACTCGATATATCATTCGTAGCGTAAGTTTGTTATTGTGTCCATGCAGTTTGGTGGGCGAATTTATTCATTCAGTTTTTTTCCGTAATACTTCAATCAGTATTTCATAGATATTTTTGGAAGTATCGATAATTTCTCTTTTCCACGATTTATTTTTAATCCCTTGGTAAATATCTACAAGTCGCCAATTCAAACTTGCATCCCCTCCGATTAATTACAATTTTTTTTATGCATCAGCACGGTTTTGATTTACGTATCAATAGTGTCGTGTAGGATATTTATTTATTTATTTTAATTGTATTTGGTGTTAACGTCAACGATCTATCTTGTTAGCAATGTATTCATAAATATTTATTCAGCAATGTGTCTTCTGCTGTGAAGCAGAATATAAGGAATATAAGGAATACTAAGTATTAATATTTTGAAGGTAACATGCCAAGGGGCAATGCGAAGGTAATACTTTGAGGAGATGATAGGTGGGATACCCCATCGCCCCACAAATGGTGTCGATATTCCTTCCAGAGCAAGGGATCATTTGACGTGATGGTGGTCTCCAATTAATTGTTGTAATTCACACTGCCATACTTGTTAGCTGGACTCGGCTTTGTCCTATCCCACACGCTTTACAAGTTGATCCTCTTACGTGTCATCAATATTTTCCCGCCCACTTTGGTTCTCATGGCCAGCGTCAAGCCTGTCGGAAGCCTGTTATTTACATTGGTAGCTCTTCGTTTCGTTAAAGGCCTTTTTCCACTGGTTTATTAAATGAGTTATTATGGAGAAATAAACATTTTTATTTCTTTATCTGTTATTAATATATTGATTTATTTTTGATAAGTGAGATATCTTCTCTCTGTATTTATTACCCTTTACCTTCTCGTACTTCCTAACGAGCACCAACTATAGTCTTTAGAAGCTTGAATTTCAAGTTAGTGTCTCCTCTGGGGTTGTTCCATATGACTAGGGTTCATTTTCTGAATAATGAGTAATGATAATGATATTTTTTTTTTTATAACACACCACCTGCCGAGTTATATTTTTCATTGGGATTCTGTTGTAAGGTTATGAAGCTTCTCTATGTTTCTACAATTAACACATCTTAAAGCGAATGGATTCAACTGTATAGAATCAGATCAACACGTTGGACATCACTCGGTACCTCGTTAACATCTGCATTAGTGCATAATTCATCCGATGAATAATCTATGTAAATAGAACGATAGTGTACACTCAAGGAATGAGAAGACGTCGTGTTTGCGGAGCGTATGAGCTAACACGCTTACCAAGCTCATTCATACCCACCCGAATGCCCTTTTTGAATGAGTTGTATACCATTTAGCATGCTAGTCTAATGTTCCATTATTTATAATGGGTAGGAGAGTTAGATCTGAAATCGATGATCATTGCATATGTTTTTAGCGATTAAAAGTAACTGTTGATATTAAAGATTTCTGTTTATAAACCGGGGACTTTGACTATTCTGTCCCTTGAGGAGTAGGTAAAGATTCATGATCTTTTAGTGGAGAACGGAGGTAGCATAAGATAATCCTGCCGTTAGCAAGCACCAACCACAATTTCACATGCGAGTTTATGATATTGCAACAGATCAGTGATGTACGTCAGATAATACTTCAGTTTAAACTCATCTAATAAACGAACCGTTCTCAATAATCTACCGAAATATCATTATCATTAATTTGATTTGCAATGGAGGTGAAGATAATGGGGGTGTTTTGTCGGATTCTTTTAATCTGCGGATTTACTTAATTGGGCGACGGCCTGACTATCACTCGACGATGCTTGCATCTAGTTCTGGGTTAATTATGTGAAATGCAAAATGAACAGCAAAACAAAATATATGAGTTCCCAGCTCCAAAGAAAATACAGTTCGCCCTTATGATAAGGAAGCTGGACCTTGGGTAAACGGAGGCTGGATTCCATAGTTGGATGGTGAAAGAATACCAATCCCTCCCCCCCCCCCCCTCTCGCCCCAAATCATACACAGAATGTCAGGTGCAATCTAGCACCTGCTTTTACGAAAGGCAAAACGGCATTTTCCGCTTAGTGCGTTCCAGTTCATAAGGTGCAGATAATTTCTTGTGCTCATTTCTTTTGATAAGTCAGAAGAGACTTGCACTTTAGTCCATTTTCTTTCATGGAAAGTTATGTTTTATGAAAAAGAATGCATTTTAGGTCAATTACCAGGTTTCAGCGACTTCATGATTTTTTCAAGCTTACATATTTGCTGGCGTACTACCAATAGACAAGAAACGTTGGATTTCAAGTCTCTCTCTCTCTCTCTCTCTCTCTCTCTCTCGTCTCTCTCTCTCGGTCTCTCTCGTCTCTCTCTCTCTCATCTCTCTCTCTCTTCCTCTGTAAGTTTTCCTTACTAAACCACTTCATAAGGATACAAAATAATTTTTTTGCTTGCAAAATAATGTAAATGAAATATATTTCAATGTCCTTTCTATCATGTGGCCTAGCCTTTACAAATCTGTCTCCATTTATTCGAGTCAAGAGGTGATTACCGATGCAAATCAGATTCTCTTTTCGTGAATTAGTCTAAAATGAGTAATTGTTATGCAAATATCTGCTGCCACTAACAACTGTCATTGACGAAGTAGCAAAATGTTGGCATGAAAGAAAGATTTGGATTTCAGAAGACCAGATAGATGGAGCGTCTCAAAATTGGTCTTATTGTAATTATACACATTCGGAATTCCGTATACTGATCAATATACTTAGAATCTTTGCTGACATATTGGGAATCGAAGTTTGTTTATCACAAAGGCCTTATTTATTTTTAGTTCAAGCTGTATATACCTCTCTCTCTCTCTCTCTCTCTCTCTCTCTCTCTCTCTCTCTCTCTCTCTCTCTCTCTCTCTCTCTCTCTTCAAATATGTCTATGCTCTATTTTATATATTGACTGAAAAAACAAAACTACCAGATGTCGGTAACATGTTGGTTAGTAAATTACATCTTTGATTATGGACTATAAAAGATTGCCGTTAAGACATTGGATATCACCATGAAATGTTTTTTCTGATGTTCAGGTACAGGGAGTAGTTCATTAAATTTATGTAGATATCATGCTTAGGATTTATACACGTATGTTAAGTTATTGTCAACACAACCAAATTTCAAGTTATTTTCAAAAATGGACATATTCCTAAGACCGTCTTCATAACCAAGAAGTGGTCTACTGATGAATGTAATAGGAATTGGGTATCTTTGGGAATTCCACTTGACAAATAGTTGCAATCAAGAATATGGCTGCGGATTTCAGACCGAGAGATAGCAGTAATTTAAGATAAGATTGCAGAGTTTGGTTTGAGAAAGAATTGCAGTTTAAGACAATCATTGCTGAATTCAGCTTCATAGTGCGAATTAGCACTAAGAATTGAATTCAACTTTACAAGAACCTGTAATTAAAACTATTTTCTTAATTCAGGTAGGACATTAATTTGTAATTTTGAATACAATTGCGCAGTTATGAACGGGAACTAAAGATGATGAAGGATGCTATACAACCCAGAAATCCAAATGCGAAAAGAAGAGAGTGAAAGCACGATGGCTGAATTCAGCTTCAGAGGTTCGTGACATAATTTCGTCCACTAACGAAATCAAGCATCGATTTACAATGGTGGAAACATCAAACAGTTGGTTGCAATTACGAATGACGCCGTTCCGTGAGGGGAAATTGCTGTGCTCTCTTTTCAAGTATTTGGCCCAATAACCAGTCGCATTATCATATAATTTTATTGCCCTTTTTGCTTCCAGTGTGCCTGCAATATGGTCATTAAAATTATACGTTATTCGCCAGCCTCGCAATTGGTGATTAAGTATAAATGCACTTTATAGTATATTGCCCTTGCAAATGGTATGATTTTGCAATTCTCTCTAATGATTGATATCTGCAGTGCTGTGTGATTGTTTTGTCCTGAACGTTTCCCCACTTTACAGAAAAAGCAAACAAGTGTTCATAAGCAATATTTCTCAATTTAGTTTATAAACAGAGTTTGTTTTGTGAGAAACAATATCTTTTATATACATGATTTTATTCAAGTATCAGTTGTCATTCGTAAAATCATTGTTAATAATCTAATTATTTTTTATTGTCTATAGCCTGTAAGTTAAATCTAATGACAACGCAATTTTATTTGCCGTCATATAGCAAGTGGAATTGCCAATGTATGGCCAGTGAGCTATGTATAGTAATATCCTATCTTATGCTTTAGTTTCTTTACTTCTCAGCTCGATGCTTATTTGAATATATAATAACTGCTAATAAATACTCACTTTCGATGCAGTCACATGGCTATAATATTCCATTTTCATATCGTTATCCGGAGTAGAATTCAGAGTCACGTAGACAGTGAAACGAGGTTTATGCTCCATGAATAAATGACTTCGACTATACAGACTTTTGACCTGAATGTTTAGACTAAGATTGATACTATGCATATTCAGTGACGAACTCCAAAACATATTGTTCCTTTGACACTGTCAGAACCATTCTTTTTATAACCAGTCAGGTTTACATGAGATTAGTCCTTGTTTTGTTAGACTCGTAAGTGACTGCACATTGCAGTGGCGAATCATTTGTCTGTCTCTAGTTATACAACGCTTAATTCTAAGTCTCGCCTTATTGGAAAGGTAATTCTTTCCTGATTTTAGAGAACCTACCATTTCCTTAAGCTTGGCATCTTCTCTGCATACACCTCCCTCATCCTCCGCTGTACAGGATTTAAAAACTTTCTATAAACATCATTTACTATATTATGCTTTTAAAATCGTCAACTTCATATTTTTGCATCTCATTCGATATTCTTTGAGAATTTAGGACGTTCATCAAACTTTTTTTTTTTTTTACATCCTAGCCAAGTTTAGTTGTGGACCTTTTACTAAATTTAATGTAAACAAATAGCTTTTGAGCATTATCCGATTTGCTAAAACAACACAGGCGACGGATTCAAATGTACTTTCGTCCAGCAAGAG
The DNA here is from genome assembly GCF_015104395.2 of Macrobrachium nipponense. Taxonomy (NCBI): domain Eukaryota; kingdom Metazoa; phylum Arthropoda; class Malacostraca; order Decapoda; family Palaemonidae; genus Macrobrachium; species Macrobrachium nipponense. The sequence continues at coordinate 2,421,091 of NC_087217.1, read as the reverse complement.
CAGCATTACGGCGGGCTTTTCAAACGTAACCTCATTTGTCCCTTTCAGAGGCGTCGCGTCGGTATGAATCTCACTCTTGAGGGTAAAGAAGTTCAGGCGCTGCTGTATACGAGGGCAGGAAGGGACGAAGGAGGTAGTTGAACTACAGAGAAATGAAACCAGCCAATCTTTGTGGTCGACATCGGGGATCTAAATCTAATTTGCTGGGAATATCTCCTGGCTTCACACTCCTACCACCCGGATGTAGGCAGTAGGAGTTCAGTTTTCGAACAGACGCTTCGTCCACAAATACTCATAAGGAAGCATTCATCAATCCCACCTTCTTTCGTAACAAGCTTTGACCCCGTTACTAGATGACTGGTCTCTCCTGAGAAACAGACTACCTGACAAGGAAGAATCTCAAAATCTAAATTTTTAATCAGATTTATCAGTTTGGTTTACTCGTTTACTTCGGTATTATATATGTATATATATATATATAATATATATATATATATATATATATATATATATATATTATATATATATATATCAATTACATACACTCTTCGACCTTTCTTGATTCACTTACTCTGCAAGTTCAGCAATTCATGTCTTCTCTCATACTACCATCGGTCCGCTTTCGTTATATTCACTTCGAAATACAGCATCTGTCACCTACTCCCATTCCTTCCACCACTCAATAATATTGCTCAATATTCCTGCCATTCATGTATCCTATCAACTTTAATTTTGCTTACATTTACTGTCGGCTTTTTTCCCCTTGTAAACTCATCCAAAAATTAACATATATATATATATATATATATATATATATATATATATATATATATATATATCCATATATATATATATATATATATATATATATATATATATATATATATATATATATATATATATATATAATATATATATATATATATATATATATCGGACACTTGTGTGTTTTCCTTATTTTACAATTTCTTCAGATGATACAGTACTGATTTGAGGCAGTGAAATTTTTGGATGAGCTTGCAAGGGGAAAACGCCGACAGTAAATATAAGCAAAAATAAAGTTCATAGGATACATGGATGGCAGGAAGATTGAGCAATGGGTGACAGGTACTGTATTTCGAAGTGAATAAAACGGAACGGACGATAGTCGTATGTGAGAAGACGTGAATTGCTGAATTACAGAGTATGTGAATCAAGAAAGGTCGCTTGGTGTATGTAAATGATTAGGAATTGTATGGAATGACTGAAATGTATGAAAGAGGCGTTGACCAAGCTTTTCTTTTCCTGTTGGATGCACTGTGTGTTTGATATAATCTCGCAACAAGTCTTGAATGGATGAGAATTACTAGGATGCCTAAAATAAGTGGTGAAAAGACTATCGCAGGCGAAAAGATTGATTAGTATTTTGTGCAGGTTTAGTCATGTGGAAGGATTGAAAGATAGTAGGCTGGTGGAATATTTATAATTCATCAGTGTTGGCAATGAGGAGAAGGGGGGAACCTTGTAATTACTGGATAGATAGCCTGAAGTAGGCACTGTAAAGGAAGGGGAAAATTGCATGCAAGATGAGACAAAACTCTGTATCAATAGGCGTTGAAAGCTTTGCTGACGAGTCGTCCATGTAAGCATATGTTGTGGAAGTTTTTGTTTTAACTAGGTCTTCATCGAAGATTCAGCATTTTTAAAAGTATGAATGTGTCAGCGGTTGTTATGTTGTTTTTTTGTTATCTGGAGTCATTCCTTCTTAAAGGAAACGTCGTGATTTTGTATAAATGATCTGAATTTTTCTAGAAACAGGTGGAATGCTGGTAAAAAATCTTTCATAAAAACAGGAAAATTAGGCTAGATGTTTGGAATGTGTGAAAAGCTATCAAATGATACTCTTCAAGCAAAGTTTTTCCAAATTTTAGTGGGCTTCCTACAACAAACTCTTATAAATTAAAAAGAGACTTTTCAAGTTGATTTAGCACTTATGTATGCATGAATTCATATATTCGCTGGAGTGCGAATTTCTTTCTCCCAAAATCATGGCCCTCGTTTTGTGCAATCCAGATATTAAAGAAGATATCTCAGGCATGACTAAACTCGGCTCATTTGCTGAGAGAATTTTTGTTGCGCCTCGTAGCCTCTACTTGAAATCCTTCAGTAGGAAGATGCCTTTTTATAACCATCGCAGTTTGTTGTTGTATATAGATGTTTCTTGTTGTTAGTTTTCTGTAAAATAAAACTATTGAGATGGCTTTATATCTGTCCGTCTGCCCGCAGATCTTCAAAACTACTGAGGCTAGAGGGCTGCAAATTGTTATGGTGATCATCCACCCTCCAATCATCACCAAATTGCAACCCCTAGCCTAAGTGGGTTTTTTTTTATTTTATTTAAGGTAAAAGTTAGCCATGATCGTGCGTCTGGCATTGCTATAGGTGCCAACAACAAAGACCACCATCGGGTTGTGGCTGAAAGTTTCATACAGCATTATTATACGCTGTACAGAAAACTCGATTGCGCAGGCGAAGTTTCGGAGCATTTTTTTTTTGTTAAAATTGAAATGGGATGTTGCAGACAAGCTGAGAGCAAGTTTGCTGGAAAGACAGATAATATTGGAGTTTAAGATTATTTTGTTTTATGTTGGTGACGCTTTTGACGAATATTATTAAAAGTGCCTTACCACTTACAAAAAAAAAAAATTATTCATTATTTCATTGCTTTACATTTATTGCCATCTTTATTTTTAGTTATGAAACTTCCTCGAATTTGATGTTTGAAGTCAATTCATTTGAATGATCTGCAGTTATGGCTATCTTTATTATTAGTTATGAAACTTCCGCGAATTTGGTGTTTGAAGTCAATTCATTTGAATAAGCTGCAGCCTTACGAGTAATTATATTTAATCGAAGCTGATGTCGGGGATGTGTGAAATTGAAATATTTTGTTATAAAATTTCTTCGCAAATAGTTGAATCTGGAACAAACGCTAAATAATTTCTCAAGAAGGTTATTACCTTGAATTTGAGTTTAACTAAAGAAAGCAAAGGAAGATTGTAGGAAATATCAATTTAAGTATAACTATAGAAAGCTAAGGAAGATTGTAGGAAATATAAATTTAAGTATAACTAAAGAAAGCAAAGAAAAATTTTAGGAAATATCAATTTAAGTATAACTAAAGAAAGCAAAGAAAGTTTGTAGGAAATATCAATTTAAGTATAACTAAAGAAAGCAAAGAAAAATTGTAGGAAATATCAATTTAAGTCTAACTAAAGAAAGCAAAGAAAGATTGTAGGAAATATCAATTTAAAAAATAGTATTATTGACTGTCGCTTTGAATGTTATCCTATTTCCTTTGCTTCTTGGTGTTGACTCTCTCTCTCTCTCTCTCACAGTTGAAACATTCACTGTAAAGTTTGGTTGGGCCTTATAATGCGTTCGTTCATAAAAGAAAAAGTCTATACCACTTTGGGAAACAATTCTTTGTTTGACGCATCATAATACAAAGGCCTAACACTCGTCAGTATTTGAAGAGTAAGATTAACTATATGAAAAAATATTTTTATGCCGTTGCTAGTTGTAATATACCAATTGAAAATGACAGTTCACTCCCATTCTCAGTTATTGGAATTCAGAAGAAACAGCCCTACTAATTTGAGAGATGATCCTTCATTACCATTGTCCACTGTTTTGTATTTAAGGAAAGAGAAAGTAGAAAGGAAAAATATAGAAATATATATATATGTTGCTTAATTGATCTCCACGTCCGATATTGAATACGGTACAGTCATTGTTTTACTTTGAAAACTTGAACAACGGTTAGTTAATTGCTGCGGGTTGTCCCTTTTTTTGCATGTAATATTTACGCTGTCAAATATATATTTACGTCATATACACGCCATAAGTTTATTTTGACATATACATGCCTCATAATCAGTAAAGAAGTGCGGGAAAATAGAAATTAGTTATTAGAGTTTACTGTAACATGGAGGTATACTTGGATACGAGTCAAAGGCCGGTACCAATTAAGCGTTAATAGCTTTAATTAAAGGGGTACTAATGCTTAGCTGAGTAACATACAGTATTTTAGCATCGTTATCAGACAATTGCTAATTATCCGAAAGCGTGAGACCTTCAGAGCAGTTAACTGAATGGCATTGTGTGACAATGGGATGGGACGGTAAACGGACGAGTTAGTAAGGTTTTCATTCATACATCGTTTGTAAATAGTCATTGTTTCATAATATATGGAGCTCTGAGTAAAATAGTGTCTCATGAATATGTTTGTATTAGTTTTTTTTCTTTTTCCAAATGTATCAAGATGCTAGAGGTAAAATTCGATCAGCGTGTTTATGTAAATTGAGCTACACCCGGTTAAAACCAATCGGTGCTGTAATAGACAGTCGTTATTCATTACAGGACCTTGTTGGCGCACGCTACGCGCGCTGGAACCCGGGGCGGATGTCTCCCCTACCCTCCCGTTCCCCTACCTGCCCCTCCCGGAGAACAGACCGGGTGATACTATGTCTCCCATAGTATCACCCGGGAGAGGACAAACAAGACCTGATCCTTTCTGGTTTTATTACTATAGATTATCGTTACTGAATTAAGGCCAGAGAGATAAACAATGAAACGGCTCGTAAGAAATGGAATATTATCAGTTGCAATATTGGAATATTTTCAATTGCAGAGGCAGTTCTCAATTATTGGACCAGCTAAGGATTTGCCTGTCTTGACTTGCTCTCCTCTTTGAGCATCGTCAAAAAAAAACCTACAACGTGTGAGTTCTTGAGTTGTATTTCATTCGTAACCTTCGCTTTCATTCATTTCCTCCCCTTAGTTTTCCCTATACAGTATGTGTCAAAGAAATGGCTGCCTGGCAATTTATTCGTCCAGTTAATTCATGGTGGATCTTCTGGGCAGTTAATTCATGGTAGATCTTCTGGGCAGTTAATTCATGGTAGATCTTCTGGGCAGTTAATTCATGGTAGATCTTCTGGGAAGTTAATTCATGGTAGATCTTCTAGGCAGTTAATTCATGGTAGATCTCCTGGGCAGTTAATTCATGGTAGATCTTCTGGGCAGTTAATTCATGGTAGATCTTCTGGGCCTTCTGGACTCCATCAGAGATCCCAGTTTGTTTGGTGTGTAAAGTTTAGTGAATACGGCAACCAATGATTTTACTTTTCTCTTTTAACATGGTGCAGCACACATTTCATTTGTATTCAGGATGGTATTGGTGTTTCATAAAACTGTTTCCCCTAGAATTTTCAAGTTATTGTCACATCGTATTCGCGAACACTATGTACAGTAGTTGTCTGATTTACCTGCATAAGGATATATATTTGGTCCTGTTTATCAACTATAAATGTCTCTCTTAACATAATAGCTGATCTCTTATGATATTAGCAATGGCAGATTTTTTAGCGATTATCACATGTGTCTTTTTTTCCGGGGGGGGGGGGGGGGGGAAGAAATACAGCGCGGAAAAGATTCGTTTTTTTAACAAAAAATGTAATCGCAGATTTTGCTCTTTTTTTAAAACATGACCGGAATAACTGTTGTTTTCATTCTCTCCGGGTATTTTCTTTTTCATCTATTTTCTTTTTTCCTTCCTGGACTGTAAATATGTGAACCACTGTTTCCCCTCCAAAACGGGAAAAATTAAATGAGAAAAAAGATGGCATTTTAAAGTCATGCTACTAATTTTTTTTTTTTTTTTTTTTTTTTGTGGAACCGAAAGAGGCAATCCTTGATCAAGTTCTCCTAACCTACGAGAGCTTTTTACAAAACTCTATTGTTTGACAGTCAGTTTTGCCATAGGGCTTTTTTTGGAACTCTTTGTGAAGTGGGTTGGATTCCGTGAGGTGTATTCAGTTAGTTAGGGTAATTCCGGGATAGATGGCCATGCGGGAGAGATGGCCCATCGATGTAATTCCTACATTATTCACCCGATGGATCTGCCGCTCTCTCAGTAGTGAGTGCACTGTTGACATGGACAGTTGATGTCGAAAAACCATAAAAAAACATCGCAATTGTGAGTATTTTAGATAAAATTTGTTCTCATACTGTGAATAATTTTTGTTGTCATTGTACAAATGCTAAAAGATTATATATTTTAGTGAGCTTGACCTCTGAAACATATCATAGTAAGCAAGTTGGTGTTCTCTGTACATACCTGCCTCATATGAAGTGGTACAAAGTCAAACATCGCTGTTTGTGCGCCATGGTCATCCCTCCCTTAAAAATGGGAGAGATGGCCATCCTCGAAGAGTTATTTTTGTAGAAAAATGCAGTTATGTGTTTCCCTTTTTTCAGATGCCAAATAAGTACATATCAAAGCCTGGTAGTACTCGTGGGAAATGTAGTGAGAAGGGGCTGCAAGAGGCAATTGAAGCCACCAAAAAGGGTACATCTGTGCATCAAGCATCAAAGTTATTTAGTATACCACGAAAGACACTGGAACGAAGATTGAAAACTGGCAATAAAGCAAAAGGATTGATGGAACCAAGTTGTTCATTCACTAGGCTTGGATAATGAAGAGATGGCTTCATGAAACATGCACATCCTATACTGATGTGTGTCAGTCATGTAGCAAAATCATAACTAAAAATCAAATTTAAATTTAAAAACTAAATTTTCATTCTTTGTTTTTTTTAAGTTTGTTCTGTTTGATACTTTTCCATTTGCTCTTAATTATGTTTTCACTGAATTATGCAAACACTGATGTGGTCTATTATAAGGAATACAGTTCTATTTTCATTTTTGTTCTGTCTAAGTAGGCCTACATCTGTTTTAATTTTTATCATGCAATAAGGATACAACTGGCATTAAAGTACTTTTTAAAAGTCGTAAGTCTATGTATACTGTATATCCCCTTAATTATCATATTTATATTTAGATGTTTGCCATCTAACTTAAAATAATGGTGTGGCCAACTATCCCACAAATCTGTGGCCATCTATCCCGGACACCTCGGGACAGATGGCCCACGAACAGATTTTAAAAATTAAGTATTATGGTTACTTAATGACATATCTAAAGGTTACCATTTATGCTATGGCAAGCTTATGCGTTGAAGAAACGGCTGTGATTTTGTTTTTGGAAATATTGACAGAAAAAGTAGTACTTTTGGGGGGTTGAAAAAACTATGGCCATCTATCCCGGACTTACCCTATATAACGGAAAATTAGGTCTTGCTCCTTTATTAAGCCTAATGGGATTGAATTTGGTTGTTTAGGGGGATGTATGTTACCATTATTTCATCTGATGATAACGTTGTCTTGCGTTGTTTCTTATCGCAGATATTTAAAGTTATTCAGTTTTGCGACATCTATAAAGTATAAAGTTCGTATTCTCATATCTAAGTTTATTACTAAAGTCTTATTAAGTAATTAAAGGATATAATGTTGTTTGACAGTTTTATATATTTAACCTTTGGTCATTGTAAATATAATTGTAATATTGTTTTATCCGCTGATTGTTATAAGGGTGAAAATTTCCCAGAGCCCGTTTGGCGTAACGGTTAAATGTCACTCTCTGTTATTCCCCGTCATTATTGAAATACTAGAGTCGGTAGCAAACTTGGTCATAGAAAAGTATGATAGTGTGTTGCGGTTTCACTTCGGTGAGGAAAGTTTGGATGATGTTTTGTTGGGCCATTGTAAATGCTTAAAGTAGGGGTACTCGAAACTGAGCATAATTCATCTGGTCTTCTGTTAGGGGACCTCCCTTGCTTCTCTATTGCGTTGCGCAATTAGAATCGGCCCTCTCTCTCTCTCTCTCTCTCTCTCTCTCTTAATTGTTTACGTGGTTGTATGTGTATGTATATGAAAAAATTTTAGTTATAAAGGAAGTTGCTCAATACTTTATGTACATTGATAGCTTTTTGTTACAAGTTATAGAAATCCTAAAGAAGGAATGCATGTATTTACATTGGTGCAGACGGTGACAGATGCAGAAAAGATAGCACTGCATACCGGTTGAAGGCCAAAATTGTTTTTTTACTGAAAAACTACAGTGATTTCTTACAACATATGGAAATGAAAATGACTGTGGAAGCTTGCAAAAGCAAAATTGTGATGAAGACCTTGCTCATTTCATTCATTCAGTGAATGTAACCAGTTTTTAATGAAGCAGTATGCTGTTATTCTTTGGACATAAACGCTGTGGTTATTTCAACTCTTCACGCCAGTGTCTGTTGTATACTATCATTATCATTATTAGTTGGTCGGCTGGTATAGTGGTTAGTGTCTAGGCGTGCCACCGAGGAAAAATTACTTGCTCTGTATAACGATCAGTTACTGCTGCAATGTGAAGTTTGCGGTGGGAGGTTGAAACCAACATTCTTTAGAAGCTTGAATTTCAAGTCAATGGCTCCTGTGTGTTTGTTCGAACATATTTCAATAGGTTTCATCTGCTGAAATAATAATAATAATAATAATAATAATAATAATAATAATAATAATAATAATAATAATGGACTGGCACAAACAACCAATACACGGACAATCATGAGACAGACTAAAGAACTAGCCAGCGATGACAATTGGCAATGGCTACAGAGGGGAGAGCTAAAGAAGGAAACTGAAGGAATGATAACAGCGGCACAAGATCAGGCCCTAAGAACCAGATATGTTCAAAGTACGATAGACGGAAATAACATCTCTCCCATATGTAGGAAGTGCAATACGAAAAATGAAACCATAAACCACATAGCAAGTGAATGCCCGGCACTTGCACAGAACCAGTACAAAAAGAGGCATGATTCAGTGGCAAAAGCCCTCCACTGGAGCCTGTGCAAGAAACATCAACTACCTTGCAGTAATAAGTGGTACGAGCACCAACCTGAAGGAGTGATAGAAAACGATCAGGCAAAGATCCTCTGGGACTATGGTATCAGAACGGATAGGGTGATACGTGCAAACAGACCAGACGTGACGTTGATTGACAAAGTCAAGAAGAAAGTATCACTCATTGATGTCGCAATACCATGGGACACCAGAGTTGAAGAGAAAGAGAGGGAAAAAAACAAAATGGATAAGTATCAAGATCTGAAAATAGAAATAAGAAGGATATGGGATATGCCAGTGGAAATCGTACCCATAATCATAGGAGCACTAGGCACGATCCCAAGATCCCTGAAAAGGAATCTAGAAAAACTAGAGGCCTGAAGTAGCTCCAGGACTCATGCAGAAGAGTGTGATCCTATAGAAACGGCACACATAGTAAGAAAAGTGATGGACTCCTAATAAGGAGGCAGGATGCAACCCGGAACCCCACACTATAAATACCACCCAGTCGAATTGGAGGACTGTGATAGAGCAAAAAAAAAAAAAAAAAAATAAAAATAATAATAATACTTATAATAATAATAATAACTTTCTCGGCTGCAGTGTCCGGATTTAGCCTGTATTACTTTTCCATTGTTATAGAGTTTGTCGTTAATTATGAAGAGTAGTTACCATTTTGAGAGAGCCCCGTATATCAAAAGGGCTTATTTTTTTATAATGTTGAGTTTGACACAGCGGATAAAAATTCAACTGATTGCTCTGAAAAAAAAGCGTTATGGGATTAACCTTTACCAGTTCGCTGACGATTTGGTATTGAGCTAGTACTTTGCTATGGTTTATATTGGTTTCTGTAGTTTCTGTATAAAGTGGTATTTTTAATAGACTCAGGAAGTTTTTCCCGTCACAAGGCTTTCTTTCGTTATTGTAAACTGTAATATGACATGCATTGAAGTTTACCATCAACATTACCAACTAGCCTAGTTTTATAAAAATTAATGCTAGTGATGGTGTAATGATTAATCATAGAGATATTGAAGTAGTTGATTGGTTTAATCAGGATCTCTGCCGTTGCATTATGGATGATAATAACGGACTAGTGATCAAGAGCGCCTCCCCAGTGTAACGTTATCCTCAGATGATTATATTAACATTGTCGATATGATGTTCCTTTGCCAGGTTGAATTTGTAACGCCGTCAGGCCATCTGATATACGTGCTTGTGTATGTCTCAGATACGCAGAGAGTCAAAAGCTTTTACCTAATTTTGGGCATGAACAATTTACGTCAGCACTTTACGACTACTTTTCCAAGAGGGTGTTTACGGTACACCCCCCCCCCCCTTTTATTATTATTATTTTTTTTTTTGTTTGAAAGCCATTTGCGTAGTTCCTTGATATTAAGAATTTAATGATAGAAAATGTCCCTCCTTCACTAACTTATAACCTGTGCCAATGTCTTTATCACGCTTTGAACGTCACTAGGCCCACCTTTAATGTTATATTCCTTTGTTGTGTAATCCTCCCAGCAATGACTGACAAACAAACCAACCATACAGAAAGCAACATTCTTGTCAGAGATCGGAATAGAAATGAATGTAGATACGTTATTGTTTTTAGGTTCATATGCGTCATCTCAGCGAAGGTATGATGTACATTGATATAACAAGTAAAAAATGCGCCGAAGTTTCTTCGGCTCCATCGAATTTTATGTACAGCATATAATTCTGTATGAAACTCACATCCACAGCCCATGAAGCTTTCAGCCAAAGCCTGGTGTTGACCTGATGATTGAAGGGTGGATGATCAACATGCCAATTTGCAGCCCTCTAGCCTCGGTAGGTTTTAAAATCTGAGGGTGGACGAATAGGCAAAAACGCCATCTCAGTAGTTTTCTTTTATAGAAAATTAAAAGCATCTTCTGAACTATAGGAAATACTTTGCTAAATCGCCGTTCGTTTCAGCGCTAAAGACACTTGATATGATACTGTTGTTTACTGACAACAACAGATTAGTTCATTAAGTTGACAAAGATTTTAGCAGACGATGGTGGTAGGTGTTCTAATTGGAATTGTATGTGGAGGACTCTCGTGAATTTTCATGAGATGATGACAAGAGATGAACGACTGCTAGTAGGGCAACATTAAACAATTAGATATTGTCAGTTCTCGTGAATGACTCTTGTAAATTGCAGAGGAATAACAATGGAAAGGGTTTGCCAAAGTTATTGCAGTATATCAGACTGAACATTTTTATTTTTGCGAAAAACAAAAGGTATCTTTTTATGTTTTTTTTTTTTTATTTATTAATAGTAGAAGTGCACAATATTATATTGAAGGAAATAACCGCACTTCATAATATTGAAGGAAATAAGTCATGTAAACGTATGTAATTCTAAGGATCTCTATATTTCGTTGCCTAGTCAATTTTGAATAATCTCTGTAGCCTCCTGAAGATAGATGCTGTCATTTACGGCAATAATTAACTTAAAGAAACAGGATATAGTAAGAAAAGAGTCTTTGATAAAATAATAAAGACGAAGTACTTGAAAATGTATTCTATGTGAGGTAAAAGAACAATTGAATGAGCTTAAGCGTAAATCCTCTCGTGATATCTCCGTCGTTTACAAAAGCAATAAAAGGACACACGTAAGGCCAACGGCGGAAGCCATATAGTAACAACGTCTGAAATCCCGAGAAAACAAGCTTGGGGCTGCTGCCTCAAGGAATGCAATTAAGGCGCAGGAGCCAAGTGCATGAGGTCGATTAGCAGTCGCCTTCCCCCACTTCATGGTGTAAGCAGGGTATGGCATAATTGTCCTAGAGGATCCCATTCGGAGAATTGTCTTTTCCTTGTGTGTATGTGTGTGTGTGTGTGTGTGTGTGTGTGTGACAGTTGATATGCCACATTGTAAGTATTCCACTGTTAGAAGAGAAATAGTTGCACTGATCTCATATTTATAGATTTATCTGATCTTACATCGATGACTATAATAAATTTGCATATCCATTATTCATTCTAGGGAATGAATGATGGATATTCCCTAAATTATGTATAAACTGTCGTGAATATGCTTACCTATAAACCGTCGTGAATATACCTACTTATAAAGAGTTTGAAACAATAATCTTTCATCTCTCTGTGTGTATTGTTAGGTATAGTTCCTTGGTTTAAATTTGGTGTCCAATCTCAAGATGATAGAATGTATCATGGACTTTAAAGGCTATTATTCTATACCGTACTCATTAGCTATACCTTCTTTTTATCATTATTTAAAATGTTTTTAATCGTTGTAAAGAGGAGTAGCATTTGAGAGATTTTTGTTGTGTAGGATAATCCTTCGTAATACTAAATACTGGAATTTTTAAAGTAAACTTTTTGATCGTGTGAGCTCGTAGTTCGTGATTAGTAACAGCGATTTATTTAATTCACTCCGGAAAAAATGCACCATAGTTTATCTTAATTGTAAAATAGTTACGAAAAAAGAATATTTTGATGGCTTAAAAAATAGATTATTTTTTATCGACAAAACTCAGTACATATACATAGATTCTTTACTAAATTCATCCATTTGTAATCTATTTCCGTGTCATTATATCGTCCGGTAAAAATGATTTCGATCATCTGAAATGCAGAGTTGAAGTACAAGTGGGTTTAATTGCAGTTAAACCGAAACTTCCCATTCTGGTGACCGGAATTAGGCGAAGGGGAAGTCAGAGAGGGCTCTCGCTGCACTCTAATGTTTAATGACAACATGAAACCAATATTGGCACCGGGGCCGCTGATCCCTCCGTGGTAATTGAGGTGTTAAGACTTTGTCACAGGGGGCCATTTCTGTGCTGCTCAGTTTGAAAGCCGTTAAGACCTTCTTTTATGAACAATTGTTCCGCTTCATGGGTTCCTTCGAAAGCCAATTGGGATTCTTCATCGATTTCAAGGGAGATTTGCAGGTCTCGGTTTATTTGCTTCTAGAAATGTTGAGGAGTTCGCTGAACTGATTCCTCTTTCTGGACGCCTCTCTTCTATGGTTAACACGTTTTAAACGAAGGCTTAAATCTTTTACTTGACGAAAACTATATACTGCATACGTATTAATATTATTGACTGGAACTAAGACCTCGCTTTATTCGAAAGTGTTTGTGTAATTTTCCCTGATCAGAAGTATTTCAATATAGAAATAAAAAATTTATGATTTTCCTTTTATATATATATATATATATATATATATATATATATATATATATATATATATATCTATTAATTTTTTTTGTTTTTTTTTTCTATTTAGTAAATGTTACTGACACAAAAGGATAATAGTTCTGTCATACAATATCTTTTATATGCAAATTGATCTGTCATGTACTGCGGCCCTCACCCACGGGACATGTATTTAATGAAATATCGATGACTAATAGCGTCGTAATGGGTTTCCCGTCGACGGTCATACAAAGTGTCGTTCATTGACACCTACCAGCAGTGCTTTAGCGATGTGAGACTTCATCACGGTTGCGTTCACTTCCCTTGTCATTTCACTGACAGTCAGTGCGTATGATCCCATGATGGGAGAGGCATTGTGTGCTCCAATCATTCATTGATTTTGTTGACAATTTTATTCACAAATTTTTCGCTTCAGGTAGTCTCTGCGACCTCTGTATTGTACTAGTGGCCACAGCAGTGGTATGATGGTAGTATATATATATATATATATATTATATATATATATATATATATATGGTATATATATATATAATATATATATATATATATATATTATTATTATATATGTATATATATATATATATATATATATGTATATATATATATGTATATATATATATATAATATATATATATTTATATATATATATATATATATATATATATATTTGATATATATATATATATATATATAATATATATATATATATGTGTGTGTGTGTGTGGTGTGTGTATTTATATATAGATATATATATATATATATATATTATAGTACATATATTATATATAATATATTATATATTATATATATATATATATATATAATATTATATATATTTTATATATATATTTATATATATTATATAGTATAATATAATTATATATATATATTATATATATAATGTTTCTTTATTTCTATTTTTTAGGAGTTCTGTGACCAGTAGAATGACCTACCATGATAACGATTTATTAATGCTCCGAAAAACTAGATCATAAATTTCATTTGAAGAGGTGCACCCTTGGTTGTTAAGCCTTACGTATTGCACACAGTTTCTCGTAGTCCGAGTACCTAACTTAAAAACAAAGCAGGACTATAATCTCAAATTAAATTTTTTGTTCAGGAATTCGTATCCGCAGAATATCCATTTTGGAGTGATACTGTAAAAAAAGTTTCAGAATGTGCTCGTGTTTGTAAGTAAAAGGGAAAGATTCACTGGCCTTCGTGGTTCCCGAACTGTTCCGTTTTTCATATCTCAAGATATAGTATAGAGAGTATCCTCATGTCTGTGGAAGAAAAAAAAAGCTTAAATAATATTAAAAAAATTTTTTTTTACATCATTCTCCTTATTTCCGAAAGGTATTGTTAATTTGAAACCCTTCAAGAGTAGCAATTAATGGACACTGAAGAGAAATAAAAAAAAGTTATAAAAGAAGAAGTCGGAGAAATGCAGAAACGCCGAAAAGAGTGAGACGGAAAAGTAAAACAAAATGTAATCTGCCAACGGTGGCATCTGACCAGACCGAGGAAATAAAAGGCGTCGAGTTTTTGGCTGTTCCTTTTTTATATTTTTACGGTCTTTGATAATCCAAAGTGACTCGGAATACTGACACGAACTGAAAGAACCACTGCTCGCACAATAGTTTTGAATTTTGAAAGCGTAACAGTAGCTTTTCTTTTTCATTTCAGTTTAACTTATATATTTTTTTTCGAGCAGATGATATTTGCTCAGTGACCTCTTATCCTCCAGCGTATTAAAACTCTTAGGGTTACCGTGTGTGTACTCTTTTCGGCTTAACTATGACACACACACACTCGCTCGTTCGCTAATATTGAACGTATTTTTGTAGATATTTTACCCGAGTTATTGTTTCGAATCGGAACGAAAATTCCTATAACCTTTTTATTTTGATTTATCACGGTAATCTATATCTCGATATATCATCTGTTCAATTTTGAGTATAAACCAAAATGAATCCCCGTGAGCATTATTCGGAATAGTCTTTATACGAACTTATAAATATTGGTTGGTGAACGAATAGAAGGAAAGGAAGAAAAGCCAAGATACGCATAAATTGTTAGTTTATTCTCTCTCTTTCTTTTTCTCCTATTCACTATCCGTCAGTACTGATAGTCGTAAAACTTTTTCTTGCTTGTTGCTGTCGGCACTTTTGATCTGCTATGAGATTGGAGTCTTCATTCCCTAAAGTATGCACTAACCCGCCCTCCGTGGCTTATTATTGGACCTCCTGCCTAAATCCCATGCACTTATCTTGGATCCTTCATAGATTAGACTACATAGGGAGCTTGTCACCAAGAGGATAATCAAACATCCAACGCAAAGCCAAGAGTGCTAGTGCTCCTGCTTAGCTGTCAGTGCAAAGCCCAAAGCGAAATAGCAGCCATTTTAAGAACGTGGATAATATAAGACCATCCCTTTTGTGGAAATAGTGACTTCTGACCTAATGGCCAATATGCAATCAACAACACAAAGCAGCTACCATTAATAACCTGTGGTGACCAGTTTGCAATCAGCAACACAAAGCAACTATTAATGAACTATGATGCCCAGTATGCTATCAGCAACACAAAGCAACCCCTATTATTGAACTGTGATGCCAAGTCTGCAATCATCAACACAAAGCAACCTCTATTAATTAACTATGATGCCCAGTCTGCAATCAGCAATACAAAGCAACCTCTATTAATTAACTATGATGCCCAGTCTGCAATCAGCAATACAAAGCAACTCCTATTAATGAACTATGATGCCCAGTCAGTAATCATCAATAAAAAGCAACTCCTATTAATGAACTATGATGCCCAGTCTGCAATCACCAACACAAAGCATCTCTTATTAATGAACTATGATGCCCAGTCTGCAATCATCAACACAAAGCAACTCCTATTAATGAGCTATGATGCCCTGTCTGCAATCATCAACACAAAGCAACTCCTATTAATGAGCTATGATGCCCTGTCTGCAATCACCAACACAAAGCATCTCTTATTAATGAACTATGATGCCCAGTCTGCAATCATCAACACAAAGCAACTCCTATTAATGAGCTATGATGCCCTGTCTGCAATCACCAACACAAAGCAACTCCTATTAATGAACTATGATGCCCTGTCTGCAATCACCAACACAAAGCAACTCCTATGATCATCACGAAGATGAACAAGGGCAGCCATCGGTCTCCTATCCTTCCTTCCCTCAAATTGGAAGAAGCACCTGGGAGGGTTGTTACTTGAGGTCGCTTCCTTTCTAATCAGTTAATTGGTACTTGGTCGATGTGGCAGATGGCTGGCGCCGTGGGAGAGCAATCTGCAGACATTGAGGGTAGAATCGGCAGGCTTCGAGATGTGGATATAATGTATAGATAAAGTAGAAAGGGTAAAAGAGAGAAAGGGAAGTATTTTAGGCTTAATTTCAAGAAGATTAGCCTGGCATCTTTAAACCACCTGAAATGCAGAGGAATGTATGTGAACTCTGGACAATTTTTATCGGCGATCAAAGTATCGTGAGCACTAGTAAGAATGGATTATGGATAGGGAGGCAATACGTGTCCGTAATAGTAAGTAAAATGGAATTGATAATTAGTTGTTATTGGGAACAAAACGGAGGGATAGGTACTAAATACAAGAAGAGCTCAAAACTAACTGTTTTACATAAGTGTCTTTGTCATTTTTGTTCATTTTGTGATGGCAAAACATTTCTTACTATTAGGGAAATGTTATAAAGCGAGGTGGGGTGTGGTGGGGAATAAAAAAAGATCTAATTTTGGATTTGTTGGAAATTCTAGTTCCTTAATTTCCTGTCCTTCTCACAGTTCTTTCGTCTTGGTGGAAATTGTTGAAATAAATTTAACAGAGACAATTTTTTTTTTTTTTTTTTTTAGGTATTTTACTTTTTAAGGTTCCATCTACCTTAGCGGTTGTTATCTACATTGTTATGCAGAGGAATGTTTTGATAAAATTGTGTCGTACAGAAAAGTATGTTCCGTTTCCAAAGAATATTTTTTATTAAGATGTCAAAAAGCTGGAAAAAGAAGGCAGTTTTTTGTCTTTACACCTCTGCGTATGCTGTAAATTGCATCAAAACCCCTGTGGAAATGTGAAAAAACTAAGCTAAGTTTTGATACCGTTATTCCAGACCCTCTTAAATCACATGAGATCATCAAACACGTTTGAACCCAGTATACTCTACCTCAGGTTTTTATAGAAGATACTGATAGCTATGTCTGGGATGAGTTATGAGATATATAACATAATTTGCTGAGCCATTAATTATTGTATGTACAGATGTGTAAGGTAACATAAGTGTTGTATGAAATTATAGACTTAAGGCCTATTTGTAAAGGAATATTGAGGAGTGCACGATAGCTACCGTTTTCTGGATATTTTCTGAAATATCCCTGAAAAACTTTGTTGTGAGGGTCCAGAAACTTTGAGAATTACAATTGGGCCCATGGGACTTGGTTTGCTTTGCTTTTTTAGCCTTCTGAGTTCTACAGATAGGTCTCGTAGAAAAGCTGAATTCTGCTCTCAGGGAAGAAAAGATCGACCTTAAATTACTTGGGGGTGAACAATAGTGTGCCCACCAGGTACCTTGTGTGAGAAAACTTACTTACGGTGGTACACTCACACTCATCTGTTTTTCATATATATATATATATATATATATATATATATATATATATATATATATATATATATATATATATATATATTTATATATGTGTGTGTGTGTGTGTGTAATTATGTAAATAAATTCGCCTGAATAAAACAGGATACGTCTCAAGTATAAAAGGCCCATTAAAACACTCTGGTTTAAAGCTAAGGACTATATTTCGGTGGACTGACTCCCATCCTCATCAAGTATTGAATGACAGAAGAAGACCACACAAACATTAAGCCACCCTAACCCTTTTGTCTCCACTTACCCATATACATTGGGGAAATCCTTGATTAACATTCAGCAGAACACAGTCTAAGGACACAGGAGTCTATGAAATCCCCTGTAGGGATTGTGTTAAGTCATACTATGGATTCACAGGAAAATCTCTCTTGGAAAGATTAACTCAACATAAGTGCTCAGTTATATATGGCCAACATAATTCTGCAATTTTCCATCATATAAGTAACACGAACCATACCATGGATTAAAACTCATCCCAAATTTTATACAAAAGCAGCTGTTGATACAAATGTCAATGGTATAATCTTCACTGATAAAACAAGATAATCAGATCAACCTTTCCAATGGAGCCTGAGACTCGGCTTAGTGGTTGCCCCAGGCATCACCAAAGGGCAAATTTCCCTCTTTATATTTCGCAAATTTAACTTCTGTTATTCACTACTTGAGAAGGGTGGGAGGCAGCCCGCCATAATATAGTCCTTAGCTTTAAACCAGTGTTTTAATGGGCTTTTTATACTTGACACACGCTTATATATATATATATATATATATATATATATATATATAGATATATATATATATATATATGTATAGTATATAGATATATTATATCTATTATATATATATATATATATATATATCTATATTATATATAGTATATATATCTGTATATTTACATATTTATAATCATATATATCTAATATATATATATATATCTATATATATATATATCTATCTATAATCTATATCTATATATATATATAATATATATATATATATATATATTAAATAATATTACTATAGATATATATATATTTATAATTTTATTTGCGAGGTACTCGATGCTATATTTTATTTGCTTTTGCTTTCAAAAGCATCTGAATCTTACCATTTTGTTTATTGCAACGCTTAGGGAAGTTGACTTGTGTTGGAGATTTCTGTTTTATCTACACATCGCCTAAAGAACGCGCATCCTTTCATGTCCCCTCTGCCCTGCCTTTATTCCATTAAGACTCAAAGGTTCTCAGCGCGATTCTGGGACTCCGGGAGACCTCTGAAATTCCTCCAACTTTGAGAGGGTCTGCCCAGAAAGAAACTTCGTCCTTCTTAGGTCTTTGATACCTAGGTACACAGGATCGAGAATCGAAAACTTCCTCTTTTGTTTCAGTTTTTGTTGGAAAAGGCTGCAATACGTAAAGCTTATTGGATTTGTGATGACTCCATCGGTTGCCTTATCAACGTTTGTTTCCTTGAAAAAAACGAATAGAAATATTTTTCTTTTAGAAGAAAACTGAAGTCAAAGGGTGTCTTAGGACAGTATTAAGGTTGCTGATTTTGTTTGTTATTACAATACTTAAATGTGGAGGTAAGGTACCTGAACGATATATGTAGAGTTTCATTTCTTTTTATTTTTTATGTGAATCAAAGCTTTTCGAGTATGCATCCAGAAATTAAAAAAAAATAACGTGCTATGTATCACATTATGAAAAATTGTTAGAGAAGCTTTTTTTCCCATTTCTTTCTGAATAACGAATTTAACATCTGTGTTTTATAAAGTTATAGTTACAAGATTTTTCACTTGTAAGTTTATTGAAAAATTACCCACTTTACCGAGAAAAGATATTTAATTTGAAATAACAAAAAGCGAACTTATTGAAAGTGTTTGTATTATTTTCATCAAAATTAATACTATCTTCATAGTTTTATGATGGTGTAGTAAATAGCCGAAAATATGAGAACCTGGCGAAAGGCATGAGTTTCATTATACAAACTCTTTCAAAGGTACTGGAAAGGGATGGCTTGTCTGCATATTTGTTGTACGTGTTGTCATAACCTTTTAAGAAATAAGCACCGAGGTTGTTTATTTTCCCTTGGCATCAGGAACAACCACGATCAACGTGAAAACCCTGAGTCGGTCACAAAACAGAACTTTGTAGTCCAGTCTAGTAGAAGACTGTATATGTGTTTTCAGATACATTGCAACAAGACAGACCCACATTTGAGGGGAAGTAGATACCAAAGTACACAAATTTACTTTTGTGCAGACGAAAGAATAAAATGCAACGAAACGTAATACAGGAAAAAGGTGGAGAATTCTTGCCAGAGAATGGATAC
The DNA here is from genome assembly GCF_015104395.2 of Macrobrachium nipponense. NCBI lineage: Eukaryota > Metazoa > Arthropoda > Malacostraca > Decapoda > Palaemonidae > Macrobrachium > Macrobrachium nipponense. The sequence goes on along the minus strand of NC_087217.1, from coordinate 2,401,071 downwards.
ATGGCTCAACAAAATGATGAAAGGGCAAAAAGAGAGAGGGGGCGGGGCGGTGGTGTTGTGAGAAACAAAATAAAAAACACACTCGCATTACGGAGGAAGTTCTTTGAAGTAGAGAGTGAAGTGGCAATCTCAATTTTTGCTCTCAGTTTTGAAGGAAAATACCAAGTGAACAATAAATTCCTCCTTTTTATAATTTTTCAAAAACACACTCTTTCCTTGGTATTAATAATTGAAAACCTATTTTTTCCGAGTGAAGAATATGTTCCCGAAATAGAAACTTAATGTTTCGTAAGAGAATAATAGAATTCAGTGAGATGGTGCTGATTTATAGAGCAGTATTACTGTATAATTACCCATATTTTCCATACTCTACAGTCTTTTTAACTTGAAATAGTTATACTGTTTAGACTTAAGGAAATGGGGTATCAATATGTGAAAGATGAAGAGCCAGGGTGAAAGGAATAGATTTTCAAATTGTTACAAACATCACTGCAGCTTCTACTTGGGGATTACCACAAAACAATAACTTTTTAATTATTTCTTATACCTCGAGATAAGTAGTAATATACCTAGATTGGAATATTTTTTATCTATCCAAACGTCTATTTTATTATAATTATTAAATGATTCAGTTTCAGATAAGTCCTGGTTGATATCCCCCATTACCATTGCTTTGTTGAAAAGATGGGAATGATTTTTTTAGTTGGAGCAAGTAGTTTTCATAATGGTCACAGCAATTGTAAAATGTAAAGTTTTTATATCGTTTTTTGCATATTTCTTTATATTAATTATATTAAGAATTAGTGACGCGAGAGAAAGAAAAACTTTTGTTATCATAGCTGATACTTATATATAATATTTATTTTTTATTATTTATTTTGATTTATTTATTTCAAGTACATTGAGTTGAATTAACCTGTACCTTTCTGTAGCCTTGAATGGAAGAAAATGACAAAAAAAGTACTTAGACATAAATAAATCTCTCTCTGTCGAACGTGTTAACTTATTTGGGAAAACGTGTTGATTATATAGTTAAAAACGTTTCCTGCATTTTTATGGAAGACAGTTTTATTTTTATATATATATCAACAGGGACCCCCAAATTTTTTTTTTTTTTTTTTTTTCCAAAAGCCCTTTAACGGGTGCTTTTGCTTTAGAGTATTTCTTCAGTTTCCTTGGAGTAAATATATTCGAGTTATTTCTTATTTCAAATATCATTAAAAAAAATCGTGAGCCATTTTCCATAAAGTGTGAAAAATGCGGATGACGTTTATAACTTTTGCGAGACCTGTCATCTGTTTTTGGGTCAAGTCCCAGCTTCGCTGAATACTAAGAGGATAAAGAATCGCCTGCTTCAAGAGGATAAAGTTGTCGCCGGAAGACAAGCAACGAGCATTGGCAAAGATGCTCGCAGGCACGAGTCCGTCCGATGTAGGTAAATATGTGACTGCAACTTTTCCTCTGATGAAAAAAGTTCCTTTCCTAATAAGCGTTCCTCTGTCACCTTTTGTGCGTTGTATTTCCTACGCGTTGCCATGAAGCTCGTGCGTCGGTACTAAAGGAGTTTAACTTTAGTGCATAAACGAGCATCCCTTATAATCGGTGAGACACACACACACGCATATATATATATATATATATATATATATATATATTTATATATATATATATATATATATATATATATAACGATCCAAGGAGAATGAATCGAATTTTCATCTTCATCATTTTCTGGAAAGAGGTAGGCGCTTCTACAAAAGTAGTTATAATGCTTAGTGAATCTGAGAATGGTATTTATGGTGCCTGGTTGATTTTATATGTTTATCTTTGAACCGGTACTATTCGTTTAGATAATGCAAGTGGTATAATTTCGTGCAGTAAATGCAAAATATAGCAAATCTGTATCCTGTTGTATGAATAATAATAATAATAATAACAATAGTTGGGAAGTAGACCTTCTTTTAAACAACAGCTGTTGAAAATAATGACTTGATTCAGCTGCGTCAATTTCATACAGAACTTTCTCAAATCGCCTTATTGTTGGGAGACTTGAGCAAGTCCTGTATGAAAAAAAACTAATAATAATAACTTAGCCCTTTTTACTTGACCAACCATATTTCAACAAGAAAATTTAGAAAAGTCATGAAAAGATGAAAGAGCTGATAGTGAACTTTGTTGTTATTTCAAAGAAAACATGAACGTGGTGTGGTTTACTTTCTCCAAGCTGTAATTATAGGGCTACTAATGCTTTCCTGGCGTTCAAGTAATGATTAATGAAATTACTTCCAACCTATTTGTTAGTACTGAGGTTAAATCCAATTGACGCGTGGACATGACAGCATGGTGTTACATGACATCTTATTTTTGACCGTGTTTTTGTCATTTCTGAAGTAAAAAATATCGGTTACGATCAATACGATACTAAAAGTTTGTCTCTTTTTTTTTCATTCAATTTGTCATTTTATATACGATCAATACGATATTAAAAGTTTGTCTTTTTTTTTTTTTTCATTCAATTAGTTATTTTATATACGATCAATACGATACTAAAAGTTTGTCTTTTTTTCATTCAATTAGTTATTTCATATACGATCAATACAATACTAAAAGTTTATCTTTTTTTTCATTCAATTTGTTATTTTATATACGATCAATACGATACTAAAAGTTTGTCTTTTTTTTCATTCAATTTGTTATTTTATATACGATCAATACGATACTAAAAGTTAGTCTTTTTTTCATTCAATCTGTTATTTTATATTTTTTCCAGTCAAAAAATTGTCTTTCAAGATCGGTATAGGCTACGAGTTTTTCTGTGAATATGTTAATGCAAACAATCTTCAGTATATGACTATTCTTTAGATAAAATAGAATTATAGGAAATAGCGAACGTGCTGTTTGGTGTAAGGTTACATTCTATTCATAAGTGATCTAATTTAAATTTTCTTTGATTTATACATAATGGTTATTTTTGTTGAAATCTGGCTCTAAGTGGACAAGATAATGGTTAGGCTCTCATAATTATCAATCATCAACAAATATCATTATGAATTCTATCATCAGCAAACTGAGCAATAGATACGGTGATAATAACGTGAACTATGTTCTGTTTCGCCTTTATTACAATTTGAAAAATTATTTACTCTGAAATTGTATTTATTTATTCTTTTACCTTTCCAATTTTTCATATATCTTCAAGGTGATCCTTTTGAAATACGTTTGCCATCTGTTTTTCTAAGATGTATGAGTATTCTGTTTAAGGTCATGGAAGTTTAATTCACTGATTACAAGTTTAAGGTTTTGGAAGTTTAATTCGCTGATTATAAGTTTAAGGTTATGGAAATATAATGCACTGATTATAAGGTAAAACGATGCATCCCTCTGTGTTTGCTTCACGTTTTTAGGATTTAAGTATCAGTGCTCTAAAAGTAGCTTAATACCTTATATTATAAATAAAACTATAATCCTGGAAAGTCCCTGGATAAGGGCATATTTTATCCGTAATCCTGGAATTAACGAAATGACTGGAAATGACTAGCCCTTTGCGAATTGCACCAAACAGAATTTACACTATGGCGTATTTTCTTAGTATCTACGTGATATATACTAACATTAATCAAAGGAACCACGTGAATATTAATGTTAAATAAGGCCGTCAATATCTTGATATATATAAATAAACACTCGTAACTACAGCGAAGATTACGTGATCGATTTCTCATATTCATGAAGACTTTAATGGTCGTTTGTAATGCTTATTGTTGATGTCTGGTGCAGCAAGGCAGCTCCGCCAGAAGCAGAATAACCAACTACGTATTCGACAATTAACGGAATTCTGTAAATTGGGAAATAAACTAGAAAAAACAATTCACCAGTGTTCAGTAATTTTGGATTTGCTAATCATTTCCTATATATTTCAAACAACCAAATAGTTTTACAGGTAAAAATTTCGGGAAGCTAATATATATATATATATATATATATATATATATATATATATATATATATATATATATATATATATATTATATATATATATATATACATATATATATATATATATATATATATATATATATATATATACGTACATCACATACATAACATACACCTAATACAAACATACAATGAGAAACCATGAGCCTTATCCCCCATACAGGGGCATCTGTAGATGTATCTCTTCTGCTTTCTTTGTATATATATATATATATATATATATATATATATATATGTGTGTGTGTGTGTGTGTGTGTGTGTGTGTGTGTGTGTGTGTGTGTGTGTGTGTGTGTGTGTGTGTGTGTAGAGCTGCAAATTGTGGAATAAAAGTGTTTACCCAAACTAGTTTGAGTGGGTCCTGTCCATCAGAATGGCAGCTAGCGAATAATAGACAAGCTGTCCCGCGGTTTCCGTAAATTTGCTTCGTTTGTGTCCTAAGTGTTTGTCTGGTTTCTGTGACTTTGTAGTAACCCGTTATAAATCATTTGATTATTCACATGTTTCATTTTCAATTGCCTCAAGTTGCGTTGTTCCTATTTATTTAGCTACGTGCAAAATGGAGGAGCTAACGGTAAAGGATTGTAAACATCTAAAAAAAAATCCTCAGAATTTCCTTTGAGATTTTCTATGCATTTTTTTATTTCATAGGATATGAATTTTGGAATGCTGTCTGGAAAGCGGCCTACTTGTAAGTTTATCTTCTATTTCTGTCAAATTATTTTTGTTGATGCTGCAATGAACGAAAAATATTTAAACTTACTCTAAAATCTAGTAATGTAATAATATTTTTGGGAGGTCACATGTTTTTGGCATTGATACAACACCAAAATGTGTGAAGAAGATACGTATTATCTCAGTAGGACAAAGATCTCGAAGTTGAATTAGTATATAAACATTTCAATTTATAAGGCCCAAGATAATCCAAGTGAAGTTTCATCAGTTTATGTGAATTTAATTCAAAGTGTTTACCATACTGGAAAGATGGAAGCCTTTGTTATTTAAATAGGCTTAAGCCTACGCCTACTGAATGCTTTCTCTGAGCTGCTGTATATTCATTGTCTGTAAGGGACGCTGGAGAAAAGGTTTCCCTCTTTTATTTGGTTATTTCTTTGAATCTGCAAAGGCGTTGAAGTATCGTTTCCGTCTTGGTCCGCGTGGCAGCCCTGTAAATTAATTTTAAACTCTCAAGAGGTCTGTGTTTACAGAAGAGGTAAGGGACACTTATGTGGCTAATTTTGTGCATAATTTAAAGTTCAGTTCAGTGTTATCAAGTTATATGAATATGAAACCCGGTATGAATAATCTTTTCTTGGAGACCCTCGAGTTTCTCATTAAAGTCTATGGGTATGCATTACACTTTAGTCAAATATCTTTCAGCGTACGATTTTTAATATATAATATTAAGTTCACTGTATTCCGTTATTATATAAATATGATCTTTAATTTTTACGGGAATGTAATTCGAAGCTTTGTTCCAGGGAAGGATCATTTCAGTGCGTCTGTTCAAGTGCTTTCATCTCACCGCTCCTTCTTTTGAAATGGAAAATACTTACACGTAAGATGAAGGACCGTGGAAATAAATCAACGATTAATTATTATGTCTCTGGCATCCTATATCATGTATTTGTTTTACAAACGTCAATAAACTTACATGAATTCAACTAATGTTTGTGATTTCAGAGATGCTCAGTATTTTATTAAGCCTGAGTGTACTAAGTGAGGAGGAAATATTTGTAACCGTTTTTTGTGTAACTTAAATGCAATAACTAGATAAAAGAATGACTCTCTTACAGTTTTTGCGAAACTGAAGTACAAGTTTATTCACTAACATTTTGTCAAATAATTGCCCAAAATACAATTAAATATGTTGACTCTGAGAGAGAGGTTTTCTTCCTGAGTTATAATAATATCTTCAACTGCTATGACAAACATTTAAGATTAAATTTAGTTTATGAAAGCCTGACATCCCTATTCGGTTTTCAAGATTATATATATCTAAGGTACAAACTAGTAACATTCCAGTAGGTCACTCGGTTAGCCCTCTTACGCGTCAGTTGTGCGGGCCATTTAAAACATTAATTAACCTCTTAACCTTCAGAATCCTCTGGCCAATGTTGATGGGTGTATTTCTTTACCATCAAATCCTTTATTTCCATACAGGCACATGTGTTATGCTGTTTGCATTTACGACAAATGTACATGGCACAATAACATATACACTTAATTCTAAAAATTATTTTTTGGAGACTATTACAGTTACAGTACACAGCTTATAAACAATTCATCTTTTAGTTCTTTCAACTTTTTATGCTTTTATTTCATTCGTTTACTTTCTTTTAATATAGAATATTTAACGTTCTTGTGAGTTTTGGAAGTCCTTTTACAGGTTTTTTTTTCTTTCTTTTTTTACAACCGTCCCTGGATAGTGAACTAATATCTAAAAATCCTAAGACCATGGGTTCCTTGTTCTCTCACAAGGATAATATATATATATATATATATATATATGTATATATATATATATATATATATATATATATATATATATATATATATATATATATATATATATATATATATATATATATATATATATATATATATATATATATATATATATATATATATATATATATATATATATATATATATATGTATGTATATATATATATATATATATATATATATATATATATATATATATATATATATATATCTATATGTATGTGTCTGTCATGGCATGTGTGTATATATATATATATATATATATATATATATATATATATATAATATATATTATATATATATATATATATATAATTCATATAAAATACCTGGCTGTTATTTGACTGTAGCAGGTCACGCCAGGGCCAATGGCCTGGACCTAGCAACTCCATCTCCAACTCATTTGATGAGAGCCAAAATTCTACGAACCGTCTGGAGTCACTCTCTGTAAGGGGAAAAACGTAATGAGATTCAAATGCAATTGCTGTAACTTTTCCTACATATTTCCTTTGCTACTGTCTTCATTTGCTCGCTTGTTCAGGTCATTTCAGCCATAATGGTATTCATGGTACGCTTATACATTTTTAACATGCAGTGTTTGATCTCACTATTATGAGTGAAATAGGTGGCATTATGACGGGGTGCATAATTCACAGGCATTTTAGCCGGCGAGAAATGCTATTGAATTAATCGCGCGCAATTTTTCAAGTTCCACTGTTATGTTAATATACGAAGCCTTGGTATATATTTGCAAATATGTATTTCTATATATTTGCATAATTTCTATGCAATTACTTAGAAATGTCACATCATGCACAAAATTCATCAGATACCTTATGAACTAGTGAACTGTAATCGTAGTAGAGCAGTAAGAGGAATTGCCTTGTGATTGGAACCGTACATTTATTATTTACTAATTTTTTTATTAGATAAAAATTACAGCCGTGAAAGTTTGCTACTTGGAGATAGATGATATAAAAAGTAATGCTCTCGCAACAGGTGGAAGTTTTAACGGATACATATCGATGGGGTGACTGGAAAAGATGTCAGTTTTCTCTTAGTGTCCATTTGCTATCTGCTAAGGCTGAAAATGTTTTATTTTCGATTTTTTTGCCGAAATTCGAGGGGAAACGCGAAAATTCTGCTGTCGCCTTTTGAATTCTAATGCTTTTAAGATAAAATTCTCAAAATTAGAATCCTTATCACTATGGGTAAGAAGTAGGCTAAGTGAGGTTTCTTTTTTTATGTGATTTTTTTTATTTGACATATCAATCCATGTTTCAGGCGACGAAAGACAGATGCAATTTTGAGAAATTACAGTCTGAATAAAGTTTTTTTTTTTTTTTTTTTAGTTACAGGCCAGATAGAGAGAGAGTTTAGGAGAGAGTGGAGTATTTTTGCTACAAACGGTATATTAAGAGGATTTCATTTGAAGCAAACTACCCTTCTAGGCAGTGTACTGACAAATATTATTTTAGATGTTACCAGGCGTTACCCGTCATGCATTGTGTGTGTGTATATATATATATATATATATATATATATATATATATATATATATATATATATATATATATATATAAGGCAAAACTAACAATTAAGAATGAAGACACAAACAGGATAGTATCTTTTCAGGAAGGTTTCGTCTTGTCTGTGCATTTTGACATTTGCTTCAGCTCCGTTAATTTGAACCTCAAAATTACATTCTCATTTACGTGTAAATTCACGTAAAAGAATTTACTATTCCACTTGGCCCGCTGGTTAAGGATAAGTGTTGTTAACGATGACTTTTGCTGGGTTTTAAAATTGTTAGTTTCTCTGTAAAGGAACAACAATTTTTCTTGTTCATGCAAGCAGACATATGCTCTCACAAACATGCGCCATATATATATATATATATATATATATATATATATATATATATATATATATATATATATATATATATATATATATATAAGCGTATCCGCAAAATCGCTAAGAATTCGAGAATTTGAAAGGGCATTTTACTATTACAGTTACACACACACACACCCACACTAGCTGACCAACCTGGCACTCCTAATGACTACCGGTAATCTCTCGCTCTCTCTCTCTCTCACTCTCCTGTTAAGTGCTCAGTTACATTGCCCAACATTTTCGAAATTTTATATTTCACCACTTCTCACCTGTATCCCTCTTGGGGATGAACTTAGACCTGAAGGACAGTGGGAGTTTCTCTGTTTATCGCAGCGACCTCAAAAACTATTGATTATAATCTGTTTTTTTCCATCTGTCCATCCACCTGTGGTGTTAGCGTATGGTAACACTGCGTCCCAGGCTTTAGATAGTTACATTCATCTTACATTCAACAATAATAATAATATCCTATTTCGAATATTAACAGTGTACTTCGCATATAGTAAATTATTAAAACACTTTTCAGTTGCAAATGTACACCCAGATATCCTTTTATTTACATTAAACTTACACATAGCGTAACTAATTAAAGCCCGGGACGCAGTGGTACCATACAAAAACACCACAGGCGGATAGAATGATGGAAAAAAAACAGAGTATAGACACTAATATGCATAATTTTTGACATTTTATTTTTTACCTCTTCTCACACGCCTTCCCGTCGGGGCAGAAATTGAACTTCAAGGCCATTGGTAGTGTCACAGTTCATCTCAGATATTAGACACTATTATCTTTCATTTTGTGTTATTTTTACCTCCTTACCTCTGTTTCCATGGGGGCTAAATTTGGACTTAAATGGCATCGGAAGTGTCACTATTCATCTCAGCGACCTCGAAACCTATGGATTAGACACTAAAATCTGTCATTTTCTGTTATTTTTACATGTCAGCACCTTCCCTCCTTCTCACCTCTCTTTCTATTGGGCTAAATTTGGACTTGAAGGGCATCAGAAGTGTCAGTATTCATCTCAGTGGCCTTGAAAACTATGGATTAGACACTAATAACTGCCTCTAAAATTATGGATTAGACACTAATATCTTCATTTTTGGTTACCTCTTCTCACCACCCATTGTAGCCCGGTTGAACTTGGACTTAAATGGCATCAAAAGTGTTGCAATTCATCTCTGTGACCTTAAAAAATATGTATTCAACACCAATATCTGTCGTTTTCAGTTACTTTTACTTGTCACCTCCTTCCCACCTCTCTTCACCCCCATCATATTGGGGTTGAACTTAGATTTGAAGGACACCGCAAGTGTCACTATTCATCTCAGCGACCTTGAAGACTATGGGTTAGACATTAATATCTGTTGTTTTCGGTAATTTTTAATTCACCCCTTCCCACCCCTCTTCACCCCCCGTCCCAATGGGGCTGAACTTGGACTTGAAGGGCAACTGAAATTTCATTATTAATCTTAGCGACCTCAAAAACTAGGGATTAGACACTAAAATCTGTTGTTTTCAATTACTTCTATTTTCACACCCTTTACCCCACCCCCTCCCCACTCCACCTTTCTTTGGTGCCAGTGATGTCTTACACCCACAGTATTCTTCCCCCATAGTAAGTTATATGTATTCCAAGTTTGGTTGAAATTGCTCAATGCACATAAAAGTGTATGTGGTACAAAAAGACACACATAAACATAAATTTCCATGTATTTATTTTTATATTATATATATATATAGTTATATATATATTATAATCATATATATATATATAATATATATATATATATATACAATGCATGTATGTACATATATAATGTGCATGTGTGCAATTATGTGTATGTGGCGCACACACACGCATACGTCCATATATATATATATATATATATATATATATATATATATATATAAATATATATATATATATATATATATATATATATATACATATATATATATATATATATATATATATATATAATATATATATATATATATATTTATAAAGAATGCGTGTAAGTATATATAATGTACAATATTTGTGTGTGTAATTGTGTGGTACATATTTCTCTTATATTTGTACTCGTTTATTATCCCGTTTTGAAAGACGTGCCTCGCGTATTGGATATGTGGCTATGTGAAAAATAAGAGCTAACGCTCAGCAGGGTTGTTTAGTTGGAAAACATTAACCTTGGTTTTGGTAATCAACGTCTTATTTGCTGTTTTGTTTTTATAAGTTCTCATACTCTCAGACAAAAGAGAACTGCTAACAGACCAGGGTCTCAGCTGTGTTCTTAAAATATTGCGTTAATAATGTTTTTACAAGCATTGAGGGACTGGGGTTTTATTTATCTGCCTATATACTATATATATATATTATATATATATATATATATATATATATATATATATGTATATATGTGTGTGTGTGTGTGTGTGTGTGTGTGTGTGGGTGTTGGAGTGAAGTGGTGATTGTTTAATTGTAGTGGTTGTTGGAATAAATTGTCTCTTCGGTATAGGAGGCGATAAACATTATCAAATGGATTTATATTGTGACACCGTAGAATGTGATTTAAAAGCATGCCCAGATGAAAAGTAGATAATTTTTTTTTTTTTGGGGGGGGGGGGGGGTCACGTGGAGGAAGGGCAACGAGAAGATAGTGAAACTATTCATAATTTAGTGAAACTATTCATAATTTTGTAGTGGAAGTCGTAAAGAAAGGAAATCCTGGAACTTAGTCACACACGCAGAACGTCACCCTTAAACATTTGTTGCGAAACCGGAAGACTGCAATTTTCTTGTGAACCGCCCCCCCCCCCCCCCCCCCCCCCCCCCCCCCCCCCCCCCCCCCTCCCCCCCCCCCCCCCCCCCCCCCCCCCCCCCCCCCCCCCCCCCCCCCCTTACTCTTACCCTTACCCCAAAAGGGAAAAAGGGAAAAGAGGGCATTACGAATAATAATACATACATGCATATACATTTTATATATAAATAATATATATATATATATATATATATATATGTGTGTGTGTGTGTGTGTGTGTGTATATATAAAATAAAAGAAGGCCATAAAAAACGCAAAAATATAGAATGAAAGTAGTATATTTCAGAGACTGCTGTCTCTCTTAATATAGAGCTTTTTTTCTATATTTTGGCGTTTTTATGGGTTCCTTTTATTAGATGGAATTCTGTTGTAATATAACATTTTCACCACTCATATATATATTATGTATGATGTGTATATGGTATATTGGTATGTATATGGGAAAAACAAAAAAGTTTGGGTAAACGAAACGAAAGGAGAAATGGAGAGCTTTTTATTTTTTCAGATAATGTCTCCTTCATTTTCGAACACTGCATCTGCCTTTATTAATCTTTAAAATGTTTAATATGTATACTTTTGCAATTTTCATAATTTATTTTTTATTGTATTTTCAGTTTTTTCACCTTTTGATTCTTTGCGCATTATTAGTTACTCGGAGTGTTGTGGTTAAATGTAAATTTAAGCAGATGTTCATTTCAAATACTGTGACTTGAAATCATAAAGTCAATACACTTCCTACCATTTTTTTCCGGTGAAATATTACCTATAGCAAAAGTTAATTTGATTTTCTGGAGCTACTAAATATTATGTACGTTTTTAGTTTTCAAAAACCCCGATTTGCATTGTTGCTTTGTGTCCTAATTCATCATTACAGTTTGAAATTGTAGTGATATTAACTCATTTTTTTTTTTTTTTTTTTTTGTTTTTTTTTTTACGAATTCAAATACCCCGATTTGCATTGTTGCTTTGTGTCCTAATTCATCATTACAGTTTAAAATTGCTGTGATATTATTTACCTCATTTGTGTGTGTGTGTGTGTTTTTTTTTTACTAATTCAAATGGCAATTATTAACCAGTGAAGTTGGGATATCAATATATAACCACTTCCTTTCCGAATAAAGGGTCCCTTTAAGGTAATGGTACATGAACATCCACAATTTCTGTCGCTGTTCAGACAGCTGAGCGGGCGCCTTCCTTTTATTATTATATACGGTTCCTGTGGATTTTTTTCTTTCCTGAACATTTTATATATTTTTTTGCTGTCCCTCCAACCCCCCCTGACCCTCCCCATCTTCATTAAGATGTCTTGTTCTCCTGACGATCAACAATTATTCGCTCGAGATCCTCAAGTCATCGCTCAGTGGGACTCAAAGTTTACGCTTGGCCCAACGACCTCTATTGAGCGCTTACCATAATGCGCCATCATTGGTTATTGTTGAGAACCTTTCGGTGGCTGTTGGAGGGATGCTTATAGTTTCTCTCTCTCTCTCTCTCTCTCTCTCTCTCTCTCTCTCTCTCTGTTTAGGAATCAATCTCTGTCTCTCTTGTTTATGTTCTTTCTCTCTCTCTCTCTCTCTCTCTGTTTAGGAATCAATCTCTGTCTCTCTTGTTTATGTTCTCTCTCTCTCTCTCTCTCTCTCTCTCTTCTCTATTTAGAAATGATTCTCTCATACTTTGCGTATGAATTCTCTCTCTCTCTCTCTCTCTCTCTCTCTCTCTTCTCTCTGTTTAGAAATTAATCTCTCTCTCTCTCTCTCTCTCTCTCTCTCTCTCTCTCTCTCTCTCTCTCCCGTTTAAAGTATTGTGATATGTACTCAATATAGCACCGTTGTAGATAACTCATTCAAAAAAATGTCTTCCTGGCAAGAAGCAGCTACCTGTCCTCTACCATAAAGCCCTTGAATTGATCATGTTTATCCGTGCTTAGATTGCAGTTCGAAATAATTTATTCGTCATTTTGCGTACAATTCCTGGCCGTATATTTCTGGGGATCCAAACATAATTTAAACGTTAATAGGAGACTCCGTCTCAAAACAATTTTGACCTCTGACGGACGGGTTTTAACAATACGAGTCATATTCTGCTTTTTTTTTATTGTTACAACATTTTGGGCGTGTTTATGTAAACGAGTTTAATTATTCATTAGTAAGCCGAAATTGGCCTCATCATTATTTATTCATGTCAGCAAATTAGTGATAATTTGTATTTTTACGACTGAGGACTTAACAAGAAATTATTCTCTGGCCTGGTTGCACATAAGCCGTTTTTTTTAATCCCTCATGTGTAAATATTTAAGCATATGTATGAATTCATTATTTGTGATAAATTCCAATTTTACTTTTAGCTTAAACATAATAAGTTAGTTTTAAAGTCATGTTATCCCTGGTACATGGTTTTCAACATCCCACCGTAAGACCCATTACTGGTCATAATTGGACTTACATTTTGTTTCCAGCCGACACCAAAGTTTCCCCACGTCAGCTTTTGAAAATGCAGGCAACATGGTTTATGGACGGGTAGAAAGCTTTATGACCGCCAGCCTTGGAGAGAGAGATGGTGAGGGGCTAAAATATGCGGTATTTATTTTTTCCTCTTGTAGCTGCTTATTCAAAAGTCCCAGTCTTTGGGCCTACTGAAGAAAGATTCATCGCCTTGTAAAAAAAAATCAAAGAAAAAAACGTTTTTCTTGAGGCTTGGTTCTAATCTCTTATAAGACTGAAATATCAGTCTCTCTCTCTCTCTCTCTCTCGTCTCTTCTCTCTCTTCTCTCTCTCTCTCTCTCTCTCTCTCTCTCAAGAAGTTACCTTATAATCAAATAGTTTCTTCATGTACTCAAGAATTTATTTTGTATCATTATGAATGGGTTTAAACGGATAAAAGCGAGTTTCAGAGTCTTTAAGTTGGAGAACAGTAGCATTCATAATGATATGCATGCTGTTATATCAGACGGAAAATTGAAATGAAACACGTATTGCATAAATCATTTCTACACAGCTTTTATCGCTTACTGATGTGTAATAATAGTATCAATTAATCTTTGACGCATGTAGTATGCGAGATGATGATTGCCATGGTATGATGCTAAACAGTTTCAGAATGCCTCTATTATTAATAATAATTTTTTCGTGTTTTTTAGGTGTTCAGACAGCGAAAGAAATCTTTTCCTATATTATAAGTTTTTAAGGGAATACAAAATAAACAGCACTGTGAACATGTGAATCGTGTTTATTCTTGGAATTGAAATGGTATTGTGATGTGCGCGTCTTGTTTGTGAACTTCTTTGTTTTAGAAAAATCTGTCAATTACGGATTAGAATCTGCTTAGAAAAGTTCGTGCTTGTATGAAACTTTCTAAGGCCCACAGATTCAGTTGTTGTTCTCTTACATCATTCTTCATATTTCCTAACGACTCCAGATATAAAACAGAAATATGAAAATAAGAAATAAATTTGGGAAGATAGGCATGATTGATGAAATCATGAGACGTCAAGTGTAATGAGTGGAATGTTTTGAACAGAGTGTAGCCATCAAGGAACTCATGTTACGTCTCGTATGTATTGGAAAATTGCACTGGGGAAAGGGTTGAGAAGTGGTCTTCAAAATTGCTATGGTTTTTCCTATTGGCTTTCATCTCGTGTGTTTAGTGTTAACCTTTATCATGTTTAAGAATAAACGCAGCTTATGTGATATATGCTGCCATTGTCGAATAGCTGCATGACATATTTCAAATGACCAAATCAACTTAAATCAAAATTATATTGGTAATTTTTGTGATATTAATGAATTCCCTTTACGACGTTTTAATCTCTGTATATATTTTAAATTACTAAATCAACATATGAAATAAAAATAGACATAGTTAAGTATATCTTAGTTTAACCAGACCACTGAGCTGATTAACAGGTCTCCTAGGGCTGGCCCGAAGGATTAGATAATTTTACGTGGCTAGGGACCAACTGGTACCTAACAACGGGACCTACAGCTTATTATGGGATCCGCACCACATTATATCGAAAAATGAATTTCTAATCACCAGAAATAAATTGCTCTGATAAAAATAGAATTGGTGATATTTGCGATACTAATAAATGCCCTGTTACGACTTGCCCCTGACATTGCTAGATAATGTGTACTCTCAGGAATTAATATTCATTTACTCTGCAAACAGAGGCACCTTGATTGCTAGCTTTCCATCCGGCTATATAAACCAGTGTTACAAGGTTTTAAATGGCAGAGTTTGTGGGCGCACTAAAAAGGCTTGGACGGAACTTTTCCCTGTTTCGGAATCATTATACTAGTATTTGTAAGTGAGCAACAGTAATGAACAGTTTTAATTTTCGTGTAAAGCATTGTCCTTCCGTGAAATTATGTTCCCATAAAAATATGATTGTAAAACGATGCTTTCTGGAAGTTCATTTAAGAATAAAAAGGTGGTTTCTCCCCAAGGAGGTTCTTACTACTTTCCATTATTCCTCAGTATGAAATAAGTAGCTGTCTGTTGGAAAAGTGTTGAAGGCAGCTTTATCAGAAATAATAAAACCGATCTTAATTCATTTTATATTACTAAGATGGGATAGGATAGATAGAATCCTATCCAATCTTAGGTATATAAAATGGATTGTCAGTTTTCAAAGGCTTTCAAGTCAAAGACAGAATCAAGCCTAGTTGCCGCATGCAAAGTTGATCCCTGCTAGATGAAGGGAAACGAAGAAAGGAAAGAATAGTTTCAGTGAACTTTTCATGCGATAACAAACCACCTCTTAAAAAAGAGAAGGTTGAATTGATTTCTGTGTGTTACAGTGTATTGTTGATCATTTTAATTCATTTGTGAGACTCAAGTTTTAAAGCCACATGGGATAACTTTTTTGTTTTATTGCTTGTGGCTTTGTGTACTGTAGTCGTTCATGTTTTATCTTTAGTATTGTATTTTGTATTTTGGGCTATGTGTATGCTTTCCTGTGTTGATGCATTACAAGATTTGTGTTACACGTTTCATGGCACATTTTGGTTAGAGAACTATTGTAAAACAGGAAAGAAGTTCATGGTAATAAAAGCAATGAAAAAGGAGACAAATGATTCAGGTAGCTGTAGACTGACAGATATGCATACCTCGGAAAACACACACTGAAAGCCATCGGTATATTTTATGCAAATAAAGAACATGAAAAAAGGAGGGAAGACTCTTCCTTTACTCGTGTCATAATTTCGACGTCCTTTCGCTGCCGGCCTGCAGCATAAAACTCCGGGGATGGCATCTCGTAAGCATTAATATTTAGGGAACCTTTTAGCCGTGGGACATCGTAAGTAGTCTCTCAAGTCAAGTGAAACTCTCTCTCTCTCTCTCTCTCTCTCTCTGCAAGCACATGTAATATATATATATATATATTATATATATATATATATATATATATAGTATATATATATATTATATTATATATATATATATACCACGTTTTTTCGTATGTGCTTGTAAGTACTCTTTGAGTGAAGTGCTTGGACATGCAAATGTACACATACAAAGATGTGGAATTTACGGATCATTTCGTGAAGTCCCACATCCCCTTCTCGCCCTCCCCCAACCTCTGTCTCGCTGTGCGTGTATGTCTCCATGCATAGGGTGAGCGTGAAAACTCCTCTTCATGTATGTTGTGTGAATGGAACTAATTGCTGCATTATTATCTAAACACGAAGTTCATTTATGCAAATCCCTTCTTTCCAAATATTGTGATTAACCAAGCTGATGATCAAATATGCAAAATCAAAATCACACAATTCAAACACATTATTGCCTGGCATCTGTGGAAGCATTTATGCACTCCTCCCACCCCTCCCCTCCCCCCTCTCACCCCTCACCCACCCAACCTCCGGCGGCAGTGCCTTTAGTGTTACAGTTATAGCCAGTCTTAGACTCTGACCTAAGTTATGTGACTTCAGAGCCCATATCATAATTTTCAGCCTGAATACTTTAGGGCATTGTTCTTGGAAATAGAACGCCCCAGAGAGGGTTTTGGCCGGTCCTCCATTATGTTGGGGTGAATGATGCATAACGCCAAAAATCCTGACTTGAGAATTTTTCCTTCTGCGTATTTTTCCGAGGACCAACTTCTGAGTCTGATTTTCGCACAGGAAAGGGCAAAGATTATGACGCAGAGGTAAAATTTCAAGGGATCTTTTTTTTTCAGTTTTATTTTCTCTCAACATTCTGCCATATTCTCCGTGTTGAGTTGTATCCGTTTATAGAGAGACAGATACGTTTTTTTATTTTATTTATTTATTTTATTTTTTTTTTAGGTCGCCCACTTTTCTCGTTCACGCATTTACATCCCAATCGAAGTATCTTAGGAGAATTGTTTTTGAAAATCACGAAACCATCGACGCAACTTCCAAAATCGAATTGCCTGAAACTTCACCCGATAAATATAGTAAAAATTAAAGTATTTATTTTTTATTTTAATAAAATTCTAGTAGCTTTACCTTCAAATAATTGTGTAATCTTTGAATTGGAAGTACAAGCAGCTTTCGTATAAGAATATCATTGGGATAATCCATACAGGAATGTTCATGTCAGTAATTGTCGCAGCACTTACCCCTGAGGTGTCGTGCTATTGACAACTCTACTAACGATACCTAAAGGAGACTATATTTTCGGCCGTGGCTGTCGGTGTGGATGTTTCAATAAGATATCTCTAGAACGTGCGAACACCATGATGAAACTTGGCAGACTGTTCATTACTTGACCGTATCAGTGTGATCAGCATTTGAAGCAAATCATTGCAAGACTCGGCTGACAATTTTATCTATAAAGTTATTGGTATCTGAAGAGTCACCTAATAAATACATCTGCCATGTATCATCGGGTTGAAGTGACCCTTTTACGATAATTTATCCCAGTACACGATCGCATAAAAGTGGTGATTTTCTGAAGTTTAAATACTTGTTCTCAAGTTGATTCAGTTTAAAATAACCAAATTTTTTATGTAATGAAGGGATTCCCGGCATAAACTATTAAAATGAACTGGTTTTATACTCTGCTAACAAAAGATGCATTGATATCTTCAGCAGTGTAATTTGAGACACGAAACACTTAGAAACATGAAACTTTAATGGATAGTATTTAAAACCAGTTTAGTATTTTCCTTAGCACATTTCAACCGCAGTTTTAAAGAAGATTTTTACGATTTTCAGCATTTCACGTGAGAAGGAAACATGCCAGTTTTAAGGGGCAACACAATGACCGTGTTTCAAATTTGAAAGGTAAATATCACATTGCATATATGTTTTGTTTTACGGTAAATGAGGAGTATATGCCGAGATTAAAACCTGGCTAAATAACATCACTAAAGCTGCTTTTATTCTTAGTCGGTGGTAAAAGAAACAACACCAAATACAAGGGATGAAAGCTAATTGGAAAAACCAGTGCAATACATTAGTTCCGCATATAAGGAATTTTGAGTCGAGATTCCTTGAAAACTTAGCTGGTCGTTTTCTAGACTTAAATCAAAATGATAGAAATAAAGTTTACTTAAGGAAACAGGTAAAATATTCGCCGAAGTTTCTTCGGCGCAATCGAGTTTCCTGTGCACCGTATAATTGTGTATGGAAGTCTCAGCTACGGCGCATGACACTTTTAGCCACAGGCCGTTGGTGGCTTGTGTTGCTGCCACTATAGCGTTGCCAGACTCACAATTATGGCTACTTTAGCCGTACATAAGATGAAAATTACTGAGGCTAGAGGGTTGCAATTTGGTATGTTTGCTGATTAAATGATGACCAACATACCACATTTGCAGCCCTGTAGCCTCTGTAGGTTTTTAAGATCTGAGGGCGGACGGTCAAACACAAAATCATTTCAGTAGTTGTCTTTTAGGGAAAACTAAAACGACTCATGGTAGACACCTCGTGTTAATAAAAGGACCTCGTCACAAAAGTGTGCAAACAAACCATCCAATCTCATTTGGTAAATGGTATCGAGTGAATTGACGGAGTTTGTACAATCTTGTCAGTGGGGACGGAAAACTCTCCACACTATTGATTGGGTAAACGATGGGCACAATGACCCCCAAAGGTCTTCCTGGTACGTCGCTGCTTTGATTTTATGGTCGCCTGAAGGAGTTGTCTGTAGGACTTCTATGAAAATTCAAGAAACCTGAAAACCATACCAAAGTGTTGCTGTGTTTTATACACATCGAGTCCTTTATCTGTATTGTCTACGAACACACTGTTCATCCGTCTAATACTATAGAGGTCTTCCTCTCCTTATCCCTCCTAACCCTGAATTACAAACATTACTCTCCTGGCTTTCCACATAACCAACCATCTCAGGGAGATTTATCTATCTATATTATGTATTATATATATATTATATTATATATATATATATATATATATATAATATATATGTATATAAATTATATACATATATTATAAATATACTGTTTATAATATATATAAAATATACTATTATATAAAATAGTTATATACAAATTTGACTCGTCAGGATCGAACCCAGATGGTTCAATTGAAAGACCTGGGTTCGATCTTGATGTGAGTACAATTTATATATATATATATATATATTTATATATATAATAGTATATATATATAATATGTATATATATATATATATATATATATATATATATATATATATATATATATATATATATATATAAAGATTTCACTCATAGGATTGAACCTGGCAGCTGTCTCGTCTTTCAATTGAAGACCTGAGTTCGATCCTGATGTGAGAGAATTTTCATTCTGTTCCACATGTGATTGTGTGTTGATTATTTCTATCATATTCGTTCAGAAAGAATCATTAGAATGAAATGTTGTCTGGGGTCACTGCTGAGTCGGGAAATTTGTGAAAACTCACTGGTATAATTTAGCCTTCCCAGGTAAAGCCTTAGGCGGGCCACTCACAGTCGATCTGGTCGCACGATAAAAACTGAGTGGGAGGAGACTCCAAAAAAATGACTGCTAACTCACGTTACTGCCCGGTCTGAACAAAGTAGTCAGTCTTAAGTTGGCAGCCATACAATTCAGACGTGGCGGAGGGAATATCTGATAATGAACCATATATGCTCAGACTGTGCCGTTGCAGCCAATATAACAATGAAAAAAAAACACGAAAAAGAATATTGGGTCAATGATTGGTTGTTAAAGAAAGAAAATCTCGCATTTATTGTTTTTAAAGGAAATACAGGTAGCTCCCAGGGATTGCTATGGTAAACGTAAGAGTGGACGAGGTAACATTCAATTTTGTAGGAAGATAATAACGGTCGTACAAAAGGACACATGCATGATGAAAGGCCAAGTGGTACATTACGCTACTTAGCGACTGACTGCTCTTATCAAGATATAAAATTGAGTGTGGCCATATCGCCCAAAGCTCTTGGAAGAGTCATGCTGGATACATGTTAAGCTATTTGGACAACACTCTACAAAGACTACATTATAGATAAAAAATAAACTGACTTTTAGAAACTCAAAATAATTGACCTCTACAAATATACCAAACAGTTTGTAGTGTATAAAATTAGTGTAGGAAATTACAAAAGTGAAAAGGTAATAAATCTTTGTGTAACCAGTCATTACACTACACTATTTCGCAATCAACACCAAGTACGTACAAGAAAATTATAAGGGTGTGAGGGAGGTTTCATTACCTCCCATTCTGATTTTACTATTACATTGTTTCCAGTTCTCCTTTAAATCGTATATCATATGGGAGCTTTTTAGCATATATTCTTATATCGTTTATTTTCTAATTTTTCTTTTACTTTGGAATATAACTGATTAAACGTCCTGAGCGAGGCACCAATTTTTTGTTTTGTTTTGAGAGATTACTTTACGCATTGTATAATATACATTACTATTAAACATATATATATATATATATATATATATATATATATATATATATATATATATATATATATATATATTATATATATATATATATATATGAATAACTTGATCACGAAGTATATAAAACGTGATGCTATGTATAAATAAAGGTTTTTTTTGCCACGAAGGAAAAAAATGAAAAAACGAGTTGGCCGAGTACTTTCGGTCCTATTCGTTTTTTTCATTTTTTTCCTTCGTGGCAAAAAACTTTTTATATATATATATAATAATATATTTTATATATATATATATATATATATATATATATATATATATATATATATATATATATATATATATATATATATATATATATATATATATATATATATATATAGGTGTGTGTGTGTGGTGTGTGTGGTGTGTTGTGTGTATGTATATGTATATATGATATATAATATATATAATTAATATATATAATATATATATATATATATATATATATTATATATAGTATATATTATATACTATCATATTATAATATTAATATATATTATTATATGTAATATATAATGTATATATAAATAAAGATATATGCCACGAAGGAAAAATAAACGAAGGAGGATCTGCAAGATCTTTTGACGTTAAACGTCCTTTACTGAACAGAGACTGACATAAATACTTGGAAAAGACAATACAAGAAGATTCGTATAACTTTCGTGATTCAGTTATACATATATGTATATATATTACGTAATTTGGTACTTTGAAACCTTGTCGTTACTCCAGGATCTAGAAACGCTACGTCCTTCAGTCTGCAACATCACTGTGGTGAATGAAAGCTTTATGTAATTTAATTTTGTTTACACTCATAATGTAAATTGCAATTATAGAAAATTTGACAAAATTCAGTATGTAAAGAAATTAGAAAAATATGTATATATATATATCATATCTAAGGGACGAAACGTCTTATGCACCACTAACTGATTTCATAGATGTCTTTACTTTCCTTAATTCTTTCCGATATGAAGGACTTATATTTACTATTTATCTTCTTTTTCACCATTTCTTTCGTTGCACCAGAGCACGTTTTCCTTAGTTTCTCAAATATCGACCGATAATCTGCATTTCTTTTGTGTTTGTCAGAATATTCTTTACTTTTTATATTCTACAGGCATTGCTATGACTTATAAATCTCGAAGGACCCTGTCCAGAACTCTTTATCTACCGAAAGTCTGACGTTTTGAACGATATCCTCTTCTGTCCAGTTTCTTGGTAAATGAACCTCCTAGTTCATCAAGCCTCGTCGAAGACACCACTCACGGTCAAACTATCAGTTCTGAACGACTTAATCTGAAAAACCCCTGTTTGACTGTCGTGTCGGACCGTGAGTTGCTCATTCAAACCTCAACTGACAGGTTTGTCGATCCGGGTTGACTAAAAAAACACCCCACTCACATTCAAACTTGCTTAAACTCCGCCCATTTCGATCGGGCATGACAAATCCCAACTGACGTGAGTGGCCGGCCTTAGATACAGTTGTACTTAGGTTCCAGCTTCTTTTATGACTTGTGTGGCCTGGTTGGCAGCTGTCTAGTCTTAAATTGAAAGACCTGGGTTCGATCCTGATGTGAATTAGAAATTTGTTTCTGTTCCGCATGTGATTGTGTGTTGATTAATGTTATATATGCACACATACAATTAACATAAACACTGTTGTAAATAAGAATACATGCATATATATATATATATATATATATATATATATATATATATATATATATATGTGTGTGTGTGTGTGTGTGTTATATATGAATGTATTCTTATTTACATCGGCGTTGCTGTTGATTGCATGTGTGCATGACGTTTAGAGCAGCATTGAGATTTTGTACATATAGGTTGGCTGTAATCGTTGTAAATGGCAACTAGATTGCGGTAGTTTACTGTCTGTTTTTATCATGGTTCAAGGATTACGAGATATTTTTGAGTCATTTTCGTTAGACCAAATAATTATGAGAACTGAAAGGATGGAACTATGCAAGCCAATTACCTGTCGGAAATTCATTATTCCATGCATGCTTGCGAATTTTGCAGATGTCTTCAATAAGAAAAGTGTCTTTTTTCCCACGATCTTGGAAAGTGGGCGGCACTCGTGTTCTTGGTCGGAATAGAATTCAATCTCATATTGCACTGATTTCGTGTTTTGTGATTATGAACACATTTGGAGCATATTTGTTCCAGATAAAAAAAAAAACTTTTTTTGTTTTCTTTGTTTTTTTTTTCGGTGCCGCCTTCATAAGACTTCGCCGTTACTTCAGCTGCTGAAAGTAATCTGAATACGAAGAGGCTCTTGACATTTCAATTGAGCGTAA
>NC_087217.1:2372620-2375120 GCF_015104395.2 Macrobrachium nipponense | reverse complement strand
GAACGTCAGTGAAGCTTTTACCTACTATATATTATATATATATATATATATATATATATATATATATATATATATATATTTTTTATATATATATATTATATATATATTATATATATATAAATTATATTAATAATGTTTGAGTTGTTAAATCCAGTTATTAGCCCAGATTTTAAATAAATAATAAAAAATTATTCTTTATACATATAATTTCACGTCGGTCTGCGTTTCTAACTTTAAGGAGATTCTCTTACCTCTTTGCGTGAGTACCTGAAAAACGAAATCTCTTTGTCCGTGAACAAAATACTGCGTTCAGGTCGTGGCATTCCTACTTCCCAGATCTTTATTCTCGTACTTACCAAATGAACCCAGACCATTCTTTATTCCATTCCTCATTCTTCCTCTTTCTTGAAAGAAAAAGTTTTGTGGTTTTCGTCACCTCCTCCCTTTTCCTCACACAAATGTATTTTGCGGATGATTTTGAGTAGGGTTATATTTTCAATAATAGTAAATTGAGTCATTTCCAGACTCGTTCAGTGCTCTTGATGTTTTCCGAGGGAGCGTATTTTCTTTTCTTCTACACATCAGGTATTTTCGCGCTTCAAGTATTTCTTGGTTATTTTAGTCACCCGAGCTTCCTTCGATTCAAAAACACCTAGTCTTCTTTTTTTTTTTTTTTTAAGGCTGTTGAAAGTGAAGTGTGGATGTTGAAGGTAAATAATGGAAACATGTTCAAGAGTTTTTAATGGTTTGGAATTTATGATACGTAGTAGAAATGAAAGGACAGAGAACTTAAAAATGTTTGCCGCTTACAGTGGACGACGAGTGGACGGTGAAA
The DNA here is from genome assembly GCF_015104395.2 of Macrobrachium nipponense. Lineage (NCBI taxonomy): Eukaryota > Metazoa > Arthropoda > Malacostraca > Decapoda > Palaemonidae > Macrobrachium > Macrobrachium nipponense. The sequence continues at coordinate 2,374,285 of NC_087217.1, read as the reverse complement.
AGTGTAGGCAATTCAAAATGGGAAATAAGGGAGGTGGAGGAGGAGGAGAATGCGACAAGGTTGGATAAATGGCATGAAAGAAAAAGAAAGAAAGAAAATATATATATATATATATATATATATGTATATATATATATATATATATATATATATATATATATATATATATATATATATATATATATATATATATATATATATATATATATATGCACACACACACACACACTACGGATATACAGTTCAGTGTAGAAAAAATTTTCAACTTATCATTTTTGTGATAAATAATTGCTAGTTAAAAATGGTCCGTCGAATATGGAAGTGAAAAAATATTGTGCAAAAATGATATAAAAAAAAAAAAAAATAAAAAAAAAAAAACCTTTTTGATGTTTAATTTCCATCGAAGTAATTGCATCTGCGAAAACTTTCGCTATTGCAAGAAATAATTGTCGAATTATGGAGATTCGACCGAAGCTCAAGTTCATGATATTATTTATGTGATGATGAGGATTATTTTGATAAAACTTCGGAGACCCAGATAATACCCTGGGATGTCGATTCCTGCGTAAGTGGCGTTGCAGATGATCTCGAACTTCGGTATGTTCTACTGGGGTGAAGTATTGATTGTTGGCAAGCAGGATTCTCGTTTTTTATGCCACAGCTCGCTACGTTTGGAAAATGCGATACTTACGTCTACAAGATTGAAGAATGAGTGTATGTGTGTATATATATATATATATATATATATATATTATATATATATATATATATATATATATATATATATATATATATTATATATATATATATATTACGTATATACATATATATACACATATATATACATATATATATATATATATATATTATATATATATATAACGTATATACATATATATACACACATTATATACACATATATATACATATATATATATATATATATATATATATATATATATATATATATATAATATATCGTATTCGTCGTTGAAGGCGATACTGATGATGATTATATGTGTTTGCGTCGAATATGAAGACGAAATCCATTCTAATTTAATATGATCCTTCTGTTCTGCCAGGCCAATCTTTATAGCAAGCTCCTATCGTCATATCTCAGCTCCCTTTTTCCCACTGTACTATTAATAGAGAATGATGCTTTCTTAATACGTGTCTTTTATTTTCGCTTTCTTTATTCTTGATACCACAGTTACCTTTGCTAAAAATTACCAGACTTAACAATCTCTTAGTAAAATCCCGGGGTTTGCTTGACTAAACAATCATCGATTTTACAACATTTTCGATCAGTCGTGCCTTTCTTCACCTATGCGAAATTATCTGGCAATTGCTTTTAAATCAACTAGGCCTACTTTCTAGTCTTCAGGATCCAAACCAATATTCACCGTAGGGAGTAGTGCCCTTAGTACACATCAGTTGCAGTGCCCCTGTAGGCATTACTTAAGGATCTTTGCAGCGTCCCTTCGGCCCCTAGCTGCAACATCTTTCATTCCTTTTACTGTACCTCCTTTCATAGTCTTTCTTCAGTCTTAATTTCCACACACTTCTAACAATTGCTTCTTAGTGCAACCGAGAGGTTTCACCATTTACACATTTGTTACCTTTTACTCTCAATTTTCCTATTCGTTGCTGAATAACCTCATAGGT
>NC_087217.1:2365120-2370120 GCF_015104395.2 Macrobrachium nipponense | reverse complement strand
ACATTTTTTTTTTGTCTTTGCGATCCAGGTTTGTAGGATACATTTTTTTTGTGTCTTCGCGAATCCAGTTTGTAGGATACATTTTTTTTGTGTCTTCGCGAATCCAGTTTGTAGGATACATTTTTTTTTTTTTTGTCTTCGCGAATCCAGTTTGTAGGATACATTTTTTTTTTTGTCTTCGCGAATCAAGTTTGTAGGATACATTTTTCTTTTTTTTTTTTTGTCTTCGCGAATCCAGTTTGTAGGATACATTTCTTTTTTTTTTTTTTTTTGTCTTCGCGAATCCAGTTTGTAGGATACATTTTTTTTTTTTGTCTTCGCGAATCCCGTTTGTAGGATAACATTTCTTTTTTTTTTTTTTTTAGTCTTCGCGAATCCAGTTTGTAGGATACATTATTTTTGTGTCTTCGCGAATCCAGTTTGTTAGGAAGCATTTTTTGTACCGTATATGGCAATTTGTATTTCATGCGTATATATAAATCTATTTTATACAATTTTATTTTTTGAAGTTACGCCTTGAAGTATCCTGTGCGAGTTTAATGAATGTTCAATGAGAATACTTGAGAGAAAATAAAAAGACTTACGGCCTTTATTACCATACTTGTGACAACCGTTTTGTGTGGTTTTATCATCCATCCTTCAATCGTCAATTAATTCTTTTTATTACAGAAGTGGCTCTTTGGAAAGTTAAGGTATCAGCCCTCTGAAATGGACATGTGATGAGGATTATATTCGAATTTAAGACTTAACTTCTTCCTTCATGGAATAATTTAAGTGACATTTCGTATCTCACCCTTTTTGGCTAAAAACAGTACTCGACATCCAATCGACTCCAACCTTATAAACATATTATTATTATTATTATTTATTATTAAATTTTATTATTATAAATTATTCATTTTTTTTTTTTTTTTTTGTTTTTTTTTTTTTTTTTCTCTATACAGTCCCTCCAATTCGACTGGGTGGTATTTATAGTGTGGGGTTCCGGTTGCATCCTGCCTCCTTAGGAGTCCATCACTCTTATTACTATGTGTCCGTTTCTAGGATCACACTCTTCTGCATGAGGCCGGAGCTACTTCAGTCCTCTAGTTTTTCTAGATTCCTTTCAGGGATCTTGGATCGTGCCTAGTGCTCCTATGATTATGGGTACGATTTCCACTGCTATCCATATCCTTCTTATTTCCTATTTTCAGATCTTGCTACTTATCCAATTTTTTTCCCTCTCTTTCTCTTCACTCTGTGTCCCATGGTTATTGCGACATCAATGAGTGATACTTTCTTTCTTGACCTTGTCAATCAACGTCACGTCTGGGTCTGTTTTGAACGTATCACCCTATCCGTTCATGATACCATAGTCCCAGAGGATCTTTGCCCTGATCTTTTTCTATCACTCTTCAGGTTGGTGCTCGTACCACTTATTACTGCAAGGTAGGTGATGTTTTTCTTGCACAGGCTCCAGTGGAGGCTTTTGCTACTGAATCATGCCTCTTTTTGTACTGGTTCTGTGCAAGTGCCGGGCATTCACTTGCTATGTGTTTTATGGTTTCACTTTTTCGTATTGGGGGCACTTCCTACATATGGGAGAGAGTTTATTTCCGTCTATCGTACTTTGACACATATCTGGTTCTTTAGGGCCTGATTGGTGCCGCTGTTATCATCCTTCAGTTTCCTTCTTTATTAGCTCTCCCCTCTGTAGCCATTGCCAATTGTCATCGCTGGCTAGTTCTTTAGTCTGTCTCATGTATTGTCCATGCATGGTTTGTTGTGCCAGTCTCTGTTCTTTCTGTCTTTCTCCTGTCTCGTATATTTCTGGTCTTCGTCTGCTTTTATTAGTCCTTTTACTTCCCTTTCCCATCCACTCTTTAGCCACTCGTCCTCACTGGTTTTCAGATGTTGCCCCAGTGCTCTGTTTTCGATGTGACGCAGTCCTCTATACTTAGTAGTCCCTCTCCTCCTTCCTTTCGTGTTATGTATAGTCTGTCTGTATTTGCTCTTGGGTGTAGTGCTTTTGTGTATTGTCATATGTTTCCTGTTTTCTGTCTATGCTGCGGAGGTCTGCCTTCGTCCATTCCACTATTCCTGCGCTGTATCTGATTACTGGCACTGCCCATGTGTTTTATGGCTTTTATCATATTTCCGGCGTTGAGTTTGACTTGATATCGCTTGAGTCTGCATATATTCTTTCCTGATCGGTCCTTCATCTCTTGGTGTTTTATATTCCCTCCTTCATTACTCCCAGGTATTTGTATCCTGTCTCATCTATGTGTTTGATGTTGCTCCCATCTGGTAGCTTTTATCCCTTCAGTTCTCGTTACTTTGCCTTTTTGTATGTGACTAAGGCACATTTTTCTATTCCAAACTCCATCCTGATTCCTCAGATACAATCCTTACAGCTGGATTAGGGTATCTATTTCCTTGATCTGCTTACCATACAGCTTGATGTCGTCCCATGAACATCAGATGTTGATTCTGTTGCCTCTTTTCTTGATTGGTACCCGGCATCCATCTTCTGTAGTACTTTTGTCATGGTAATCATGGCTACTACGAAGAGTAGTGGGGACAGTGAGTCGCCCTGGAAGATCCCTCTCTGATATTAACCTCTCTAAGTCTTATTCCAGAGCTTGTAAGTATTGTATTCCAGTTGCGCATTGTATTTTTGAGGAAGCTGATGGTATTTTTCCCTCTGCCCCATATTTATTTTCAGGCATTCTATTAGCCATGTGTGTGGTATCATGTTGAAGGCTTTCTTATCAGTCTATCCATGCCATGCTTTAGGTTGGTTTTTCCTTCTCCTACTGTTCTTCATTACCATTTTGTCTATCAGGAGCTGGTCTTTTTGTGCCCCTACACTTCCTTCTGCAGCCTTTCTGTTGGTTTGGGGGACGGTGTTTGTTTCCTCTAGGGTAGTTGTATAGCCTTTCACTGATGATACCTGTTAGTAACTTCCACATTATTGGTAGGCAGGTGATAGGCCCTGTAGTTACTGGCTATATTTCCTTCTCTTGTCTTTTGTACTAAGGATGTTCTTCCCTGTGAGCAAATCCCCCCCCCCCCCCATTTGGTGCTTGGTGATTTGAGATACAATGCTGAGTTGTTCTTGGCTATTCGTGGGTGTAGGGCCTTGAAGTTTTTGAGCCAGTATCCATGGACTTCATCGGGACCCCTGGGGCTTCCAGTTTTGGCATTTTCTTTAGTTTGGTGTCTGACTGTGTCTGTCGTGATGTCTGTGGAATCTTTGTTTTATTCTCCCGTTTCTTCTTCCTTGACTTCTGGAGCCATGTTGCTGTTTGTTTTTGTGTGATACCGGATTGCTCCATATGTTTTCCCAGGAGTCTCTACTTGGTTTCGGCTTCAGGAATTTCTGGGTGGTTGTCTTCCCCCAACGCCTAGTTGGCTGTATAGTCTTTTCTGGTTGGTTCCGAATAGTTTTGTTCTGTTGTATCCCTTATTCCTGTTCATGTATCGTTGATCTTATGTGCTTTGGCCTTAAGCCTCTGTTTTACATCTTCTATTGTGTTGTTTAATCCCCTCTCTGTCACTTTGTATTTCTCGTTGAGTTCCTCCTTGTTTTCTTGCTTCTTATTTTTCCTTTTTTCTGCCATCTCTTTCAGTTTACTCAATCAGATCTCATCACCATGATTTGCTTTTTCCAGTTCGCCTTTTCCAAGGAGGTTGCTGTTTTGGTTTCTGTTGGTTTGTTGTGCTGGTGGTGTTGTGTACGAATTCCCATCAGTTCTGCTACTAATCTTGCTCCTGCATATGTCAAGTTATTTGTTTCTGTGATATGGTGGTCTGTATTTATGCCCATTATTTCATTGGACCTCACTTGTTTTCTCCTTAATTTCTTGGTGTTGTAGGCTTTTTTTTTTTTTTTCATGGAGGGATCTTTGTTCTCTCTGTATCTGCTCCATCCATTGTCTAATCTTTTCTACCCATTCCGTCCTCTCTGTTACTTCGTCGGTGTTTTCTTCGTGTGTCGTTTGATACCTCATCCTCCCTGTCGTCTTCTGTGGCATCGGGGGGGGGTATCTCAAGTTCGTCTCGTGTAATTCGTTGTTCGTGTGACATTTCCTTTCCAGTTCTTCTCTTTCTGTTGGGAGAGCAGTTCTTTTCTTTATGTTCCTTACTTGGTCTGCCAGCCTCTGCTCTGTTTGGGGGGTGTTATTCCTCTCATTCCAGATGTTGACCAATCTTCTTCTATATCCTCTCTCCGTCGGGTGCTTTTGATGTAGCATCTCCATATTTCCTTATTTTCTTCTCTTGTCCATTTCTCCTTTTTGCCTCTTAGCTCCAATCTCAGGCTGTTGATTATTGTCGTTGTGGTGATCAGTTGCTAGATGACGACCTCCAAGTACCTGACCGTCTTCCCCTTCAATTGGGTTGAATACCTGGTTGCCAGACGAAGCTCCTCTGTTGCCAGAGGTTCCATTTACGTCGTTGTCGGTTAATCCTTCATTTCTTTCCATCATTGCTGAGTTTTGCTATTTAACCCATAGCTGGACCCTACCCCATCAGGGATAGGTACTCATTTACAGCTGAGTAGACTGAGGAAATTATGGTAAAGATCCTTTCCCAAGGAATCAACGCCGAGAGAGCGGTCACCCTCCATCCAAACGACTGACCAGAGCCAGTGTTGCTTAACTTGACTTAAGTCTATTGACGACCTAACCCACTCCTCCACGGCGCCACATATTATTATTATATTATTATTATTATTATTATTATTATTATTATTATTATTATTATTATTATTATCATTCCAGTAATAATCTATTCCAATGGAACAAGCACACGGGGCCATTGACTTGAAATTCAAGCTTCCAAAGAATGTTGGTTTCAACATCCAATCGCAGACCCCGCACCGCAGCAAGAAGTGATCATGATACAGAGCCAGTGGTTTTTAATTGCCCCAGTGGGAGACGCGAACCTGCGATATCTGAGTGACAATGCCACGACACTAACCACTATACCAGCGAAGCAGCATATAAAATAAAACCAAA
>NC_087217.1:2350120-2357620 GCF_015104395.2 Macrobrachium nipponense | reverse complement strand
TTCTGTATTCTCCTCTTAATTGAATGAATCGCTACCAACTTACATTGTTAGGAAAACTACTTTGTAAGGATAGACAGCCTTGCTCATTTTTAAGTTATAAAATTACAGTGTAATGAGGTTAATTATTATGGCTTTGTCATTGTGCACTAGTAAAGAATATATCCATATTAGGACGCTTATCACAAACAAACAAACACATCTCCGTTTCTTCAGGCATTCCTCATAATTATAAAACGTAGTTTACACTTTATATAAGCAACTTCATAGCGAATTTTTGTCGCGAACGGCTTAACGAGCTTAAACATAGATATGAGACCCTTTTGAGGTGGGCCTTTTTGTTGAAGTGAACGTTAACCAAGCAGAAAATGTGTAGTTACGAAACGAGAGGTAAGAGGAGGAGCCACTTGCCTTGTTAGCGGCACTGCTCACTTGACATAATTCCGATAAAGGGGGAGATGTTTGCGGCAAGAATACCTTCCCCACCTACTGAATATGCTAACGAGGGTATTCCTTTGGGAAAGAACCTTGATAGTCATCGCTATTCCTTCAGCGTGGAGGCTGCATATGAGAGAAGATATTTGTTTACGAATGCGCTAAAGAGCCGGGCTCCAGGATTTAGAAATGCGATAAGAATATGAGTGGAAAAAGTATCGGGAAAGCAAAATGGAAGCGAAACAGAAAATAATACAGTTTTCGGGAGAGGAAAATATGAAACCTGCCGCAGAGTGAGGTTGCATAATACTTTGAAAAGAGATGAGCCTAAGGAGAGAGACAAACGAGGGTTTGATGCTACAATAAATTTGGCAAAATTTGTTGCACCTTACATTGGCGTAAAGTGATGCCGAACATTCTATGTTATTAATTGTTACCTTAAACGTGAACCAGCATTCTACAGCATTTGTGTTGTTACAGTGTTGAACCGTATTATACAAAATGGCGAAGAATTTTGGAATCCAGAAAGAAATGATAGAATATGTGATGAGTTAAGTAACGATAGAAAGTTTTAAAAACTCGAGTAAAAAATTTGTCTGCATTGTAAAACTGATCGGATGGCTAAATTTAATGTAAGCAACCAAATACGTACAGCACTGTTCCTTCGTGCTAATCAGATTAGGGTGTATGGGTGTAAGCACCGATGCCTTAACCTGTTTCGCAGTTTGTTTTAGAGAAGGAAAACAAACAGTCAGACAAGAAGCAGACACTTTAGAGTTAATCAAGAAAACAAACTTTCTTAAGTAATCTAAAAGACGGCGCAGAAAATGGAGATAATTCAATATAAGACTGTATCCTTAACAAGATCTTACGGTATGGTAATAAAAACTTTTTAGATTCCAGAGATACATTTTCTCTTTAATAATAAGATTTTGTTCAGTGCCGTAAACTTTACTAGCAATACTTCCAAGCTTAATCGATGCCATTAAAACAAACAACAACAAAAAAAGCGCTGATCTGGTGAAAACTAGAACAAAAGGGGAAGGACAAATGGGCCTATCCCACGAGACTCTGCGAACTCTAATCGTGATAGATGGAAGATGATGGGAATTTTCTAAATTGCCACAGTTAAATGTATATATATATATATATATATATATATATATATATATATATATATATATATATATATATATATATAGTATATTTATTATAAAGATTATATGTATACACACACATTTATATATATATATATATATATATATATATATATATTATATATATATATATATATATATATATATATATATATATATATATATGTGTGTGTGTGTGTGTGTGTGTGTGTGTATACGGTATTATAAAAAACTGGTTATTCAGTTATGATTATAGCAAGTTTCATACGAAATAATGTTTTGTAGTTGCACTAGTGAAACAATCACGCCTTCTGTTAATGGGAATAGTGACCCCTAAGTATTTCTTAGGTGGTAACTTATTTCTTTTTATTACCAACTGCATTTCCATGGGCTATATATATATATATATATATATATATATATATGTATGTATATATATATATATATTATGTATGTATACACACATATACATACACCAAGAAACTTCAGTATAGCATTGTATAATACTTGAACTAACCCATAGCCGTGTTATGATGACTAAATGAAGATAGTAAAATCACTGTGAGCTAAGGTGCTGAACGACCCAAGTCTTCAGGTTGACTAATGAATATTTACAAGCAGAGTCTGTTGAGATGATTTTCTCTTGTTAATGCTCTGGTTGAAAGTTAGATTTTTTATAAGTTTCAATATAGAGAGTTAGTTGCTGAGGTGCTTCATCCTCAAAATTAGTGTTCTTTATACTATTATAACAAAATAGTTCTTCTGAATTTGTGTTTTATCCTTTTTATATTTTTCCATGTTTGGAAAATAATGATCCAGTCCTCGTTATTCCATTAAATATTATCACTTTCCGTTAAGGAATTTTGAAAATCGGCCTTTGTTCGACAAACGAACCAAAAATCAATTAAGTCTGTAGATTATAAATAGAGCAAAAAAAAATTTTTTTAATCACCTAACTAGTAATTTATGACCGTGATATTGAAATCATCCCATTACGGTCATTAATATTACAGTGATTAACGTATTACTGACATGTATAACTAATATCATCTCATTATGTCAAGTCAATAGCATAGTTGATTTATCGCAGAAGGTATGAAATGAGAGATTTCCTGGAATTGATGAGTTTTCCAGCTTGTTTATGGCAACGTGGTTCTTGTATCATGGTAGTATGACATCTCCCTTTTTTACAGTTGGTTGTGGGGTGACTCTCGCATCTCGGAAGTGTTCCCAAGATAGGAAAACTTCCATAAAGAATTTAGAATTTAGAATTTAAGCCTATTGTGGGATGATGACAGGTTCCCACTTTCTAAGGCTACCGTTTGAGGAAATGACATTCAACTGACAAAATTCAATGGTGAATTTGAAAGACCGGGTTCGTATCTTAAAGCACGCACTGCCGCTCTGTGTGAATTTGAAAGTTTGCAGAACGATATCATTTAAGTAATTATATAGAAAGGCATGCTCCTAAAAATAGGTCAACTAAATGACACAGGAGAAAAATGAAGAACTGCACATCCTCTAGGTGGATTGTATGTCGTATCAGATTGGTGAATCCAAAAGCTTAGACCTTCCACAAAGTAGCTGTTGGATTCTAAATCATGACGAGGACTACAAAATTGAAAATCTAGGCGTTGTGGCAGCATAAAACCAAGCACTTGAAAAATGTATATGATGACCACTCAAGAAGTGAAGTGAGTAATTTTGATAACTACTTTCAAATCTTAGAGAAAAACTGATGCATACTGAATCTCCAACACATAAGGATATTATTGCAAAAATTCAAGCAAAATTGAAGTATAGGAGCAAGTAACAGTATATATAGCAACACAAATATTGAACCTCATCTTATCAACACTTAATTTGGACCATGATGGAATCTTTCAGAGATGTCATTCTGGTTCTAATTACAAATCAATGATTGATCTGTCTGGTTCAGTCACCATGTCTTGGAAATGATTGCTAAAGTAAGAGTACGAGGTAACAAGAGGAAAAGGAAATTGGAATAGTAAGCATTGAAATGCTCCAGATTCCATCCGCTCAATTGAGAGACACTGTCCAGATCCCCATTAATAACTATTCAGACCTCCATTAATGGCAAGGCACAAGGTTAAGCGAAATTGGAAACGACTTTCCAAAGACGGCTTAGAAGGAAAGGGAATGCAACAGGGCAGGGCAAGTGAGGATGTAAAGGAAGTAATTGATAGAGGAAACCAAGAAGATCTTATTGCTTATTATTGTTTGCACTCTCAGCAGGAACAGTATTCCTTTTGGTGAATGTTTATTAAAAGATACATAATGGTAGGCAAATTGAAAACTTGTGGTAAATGATAACGTAGGAAATAAGTAGTAGTATTCCTCTTAGTGAATGTTTAGTAAAAGATACATAATGTTATGCAAACTGAATAGTTTATAATAACTGATAACACATAGGAAATAATAAGTATTATTCCTTTTGATGAATGTTTAGTGTAATATACATAATTTTATGCAAACTGAATAGTTTATATTAACTGATAATTATGTAGGAAATAATAAATATTCCTTTTGATGATTGTTTAGTAAAAGATACATAATGTTATGCAAAGTGGGTAGTTTGTGCTAACTGATAAAGTAGGAGTAAATAAATAGCATTCCTTTTGATGAATGTTCAGTATAAGATACATAATGTTATGAAAACTGAATATTTTATAGTAACTGATAACTCAGGAAATTATTAATATTATTACTTTTGGTGAATTTCCAGTATAAGATCCATATTATTATGAAAACTGAATAATATTATGATTTTGGGGAAATGTTTAGTATAAGGTACAAATGTTATGAAAACTGAATATTTTATACTAGCTGCTAACGTAGGAAATAATGAATACTTGTATGACTAATCAGGAGATGTCTTCAATCACCACGTGCAGTGTCAGTTAAAGGTTCTAAGGTTGTGCCCCTGTGCTAACCATTCGTTTATGGCGTTTAGTACTGCACTTTTTTTCATTTGTTCCAACCGAATCATAGGAACCCTTTAATTTCCATACTTCAGTCATGAATAAGCAAGCAGCTGAACTTATTTTTCGTAATAATTGATATCATGGAGTGACTTTAAAAAAAAAGATGGATTGTTAGATATTTCTTTATTCCGCAGTGAACATTTGAATTAAAGATCCAAACAAGTAGTCAAATAATAAATGGATGTTAAACGTATCATGGCAGGAATAATCATTCTATGATTTCTATTGTTCTCGTTGCTGAATGCGCGGTGGTCCTGATAGGACTGAAACCATTCTGATAGGTCGGTGTAAATATGCTCGAAAGTAGGCCGAGTTTCCGTCGACCGTGAACCAGCTTGGGTGCAAATTAAAGCAAATGCCTTCAGCAATCAAACACAGTTTAATTTGATTGCAGAATCGTGAAAATCCAGTGCCTTTTTCGGGCATTTTAAGCAAGCTAGGTTGAAAAGGAGTAATCATCGCTGCTTTTTTATTTTCGTTAACTGTCCGTAAAACTCGTAACTTAAAAGGGGAGGGGTAAAAGGCTTCCTGCACACAAGGGAAACTTGACTTCCTGTCAAATGACAACATGCTTTTGAATAGCATTGAGTGAATACACTTTAAATGCTATATCAGTTAATAAGACCTGCAGATATTCCATTCATTTGTGATGTGACCAGTAACTTTTGGATGTTTAGCAAATGCAACGACAAACTAATAGGAGATTTATATTTTGTAAAAATGTTTTAAGCCTACTCGGGGCTAGTGCATTAGTAAGATTTTTCTATTCAAGGATTTATGCCAAGGCTACTTTCTGTTCCTGTCTTACTCATACAAGCTGATGAGAAATTTAAATAAATTATGATAACATTTATTTTTTCTGAGAAGAATTATAAGGAAATAGTAACATGTACAGAGGTTCTAGTGAACCCCTAATTGATGTGAATTATGGCTAAAATTTAGGGAAATTTGGTGATCCATACGTACAATTAAATATTTTTATGTTATAATACGATTTTAATATAAGAGATCTATTTCATTTTATAAAGACTGTGATTACTGAAATTTAAAAATTTATTTTTATTATATAAAAATGATTAATCCGATTCAATGCTTTGTTCATACTTAAGCAGGTGAAGTAGGTTGTAGAAATAACAACATTGGAAATGCATATAGCCACAGAATAAGTATGAAGTCATTGAAGGTTGCTCAGTTAGAATACTAATTTCTTGGATAGAAAATAAAAGAATTCCTTCTACCGAGAATAAAAATAAAAGAATTCTTTCTACCTAGTGTTCAATCAGATATTGCCTCTTTTTCAATTTTTGCCGACCCCTGGTAAAATCTGGAAAACGCACATCTGAATTGATAATAATTTTAAATAATATGTGATGCCATAGCATACTAGATTTATAAGTCAATAATCCCGTTACTGTCAATCTCATGTGTTTTTTTTAAGTGCAATCAACATTTCATAAGTAAAAGCAACTGTGAAACTGCATCTTTGTGATAGCCTTATTACTTCTTGGAATGCCCCGATTCGACTGATCTGAAACTGATAGTAAACGTCTCTATATTCTGAAGCTAAATAAGGCCGTGACCTGGTATCTACAACTTTGCTAGGGAATAGATACAAATGGCATCACATCTGCCAAGATTTACGTGAGTAGTAAAAGATACGTCTTCTTACAACCCGATTACAATGCAACCCGTGTCGCAACTTTTATGGGCATCGTATGGCAGAACATAAAGGAGAATTGCCCATGACAACGGGAGTAGTGTTTGAGATACTCGAGGTAAGGTCGCAAAAAATACACATCTTTTTAACTATGGGTTTGTGTTTGTGTTTGTTTGTTTGTCTTGTAAGGGGCGTGTTAGTTTATTTATATTTATATTACATAAAAATTTGTACAAATTAGCTTTACGATATGTCTATTATGATGGAATGGTACTTTTATCGTCAGTTTTAATAGGTCGTCAAATTGTCAACTTCAGTTTCAAATTCGACTGAGAATTTCAAGTAAAATTTCAAATTGAACTGAGAATTTTAAATCAAGTTCCAAATTAAACCAAGAAATTTAGGTCAGGTTTCAAAATCACTCAGAATTTTAATTAAAGTATCAGATTCAACTGAGAATTTTAAGTCAAGTCACAAATTCCACTGAGTTTTTTAAGTGAAGTTTCAAAGTCAACTGAGAATTTAAAGTACTGTTTCTAATTCAACTGAGAATGTTAAGTTAGATCAGTTCAACTGAGAATTTTAAGTAAAATATCAATTTCAACTTAGAATTTTAAGTTCGTTTCACATTCAATTGAGAATTTTAATTCAGGTTTCAAATTCAGCTGAAAATTTTGAATCAAGTGTCAAATTTAACTGAGAATTTTACATTTTCAAATTCCAATGAGAATTTTAAATCATGTTTCAAATTCTACTGCGAATTGTTTTAAATCAAGTTTCAAATTCAACTGAGAATTGTTTTAAATCAAGTTTCAGACTCAACTGAGAAGTAAATTTAGTCCGATTCAAACGCAACTGAGAATTTTACGTCAAGTTTCAAATGCAGCTGAGTATTTAAAATTCACTTTCAATTTCAACCGAGAATTTTAAGTCAGGTTTCAAATTTAACTGAGAATTTTAAGTCATATTTAAGATGCAACTGAGAATTTTAAGTCAAATAATCTAAATATACTTTTCACAAGCAACGTTCAAACCGCTGGACCCCCCAAAAAAAGAGATCATCTCTCAAATGGCTTAACCAACAGAGCCTAAACACCATTAAAGCTCGTTCCGGGACTTTTAACGAGAGGTTATTAACGCCTTCCCCTCCTCCCCGTTACTGCCACGTCTATCCACCCCTTCCCCCACCGTCTCTTATCTGAAGTACCTCTTTGAGATCAGCTATTAATCATTCCGCCCCCGACCAAGTCAGTTGCATTAGAGGAAGGAA
>NC_087217.1:2327620-2345120 GCF_015104395.2 Macrobrachium nipponense | reverse complement strand
TCCTATCTGGAGACTAACTTTCCTTTTGTAGACTGGAAAGAACGAATAGGAGATTGTGGTTGTATTTATACATATAAAAAAGAGAGTAATTGTAGTGCAGAAGATAAGAGGCAATTCGAAAAGCTATTAGATATGCTAATAGAATACAACATTCAACAAATAAATCTCCTGCCAACAAGACAGGAAAATACGTTAGACCTAGTATTTGTGAACGAGGTGAATTATGCTAAAGAAATAATAGTTTATAATGCGAGTATTTCAGACCATAATGTCATAGAAATAACAGTCCATTCCAAAGCAAGTGAAAACAGAGATAAGCAAGAAATGAAAAAGTGGGAAGGATATGGAAAATACAACTTCTACAGTAAAAATATAAAATGGTCAGAAATAAATGAAGAATTAAACAAAAATTGGGATAACATTTTCGTAAGTGATGACATAAGGGTAAATACGGAGATACTATATAAAATATTAGAGAAAATAGTGGAAAAATATATACCAAAGAAGAAAAGTAAACATCAGTCATGCATACTAAGAGACAGAAGGATCTTTTTCAGAAAATCAGAAAGTAGAAAAAAGGTCTTGCAAAAGAAAAAAATGCATGGAAAGTTATAGAACTTTAAGTAAGATAGAAAATGCAGAACAAAAGATTATACAATCAAATGAAAATGAAACCAGGACTTGGAAGAAAAAATCCTAGTAAATATCAAGCAAAACCCCAAGCTATTATACTCATACACGAAAAAGATAAATAAATGAAGAATAGAAATAGGCCCTCTAGGAATTGAAGGGAGATTAACGAATGAAAAAAAGGAAATATGCAATATATTGGCAGAACGATATAAAAGAGAATTCACCCCTAGAATTGATAATGAAGATAATGATATAGAAGTAAGGGACAAAAATAGTGAATATTTAGCTGACATAGATATTAATGAAGCTGATATTGTGCAGGCTATTAATGAAATTAAAAATGGAGCTGCTGCAGGGCCTGATGGTGTCCCTACTATTTTGTTAAAGAAAGTAGTTCATTCTATCGCAAAGCCACTTGCAATATTATTAAGACAAAGTGTAGAGACAGGCAAGATTTATGATGAGCACAAATTAGCATATATTACCCCTACTTTCAAAAGTGGATCAAGACTAGAGGCAAGCAATTATACACCTGTGAGTCTAACATCACATATTATGAAAGTGTATGAAAGGGTAATGAAGAAAAATATTATGAAACATCTAATAAAAAACAATTTGTTTAATATAGGACAACATGGTTTCGTACCCGGAAAAAGTACACAAACCCAACTGTTAGTCCACCGTGTGAACATATACAAAAATATGAAATGCGGAAATGAAGCAGATGTGGTTTATCTAGACTTTGCAAAGGCTTTTGACAAGGTAGACCATAATATATTGGCGAAGAAAATTAGAAAACACAATATCGTGGATAAAGTAGGAAGATGGTTAAAAGAATTTTTACACAACAGAAAACAGATAGTTATTGCAAACGATGAGAAATCGGATGAAGCTAAGATAATATCCGGTGTGCCACAAGGTACAGTGTTAGCTGCATTACTGTTTGTTATTATAATTGCAGACTTAGACAGTAATGTTAAGGACTCGGTAGTGAGTAGTTTCGCCGATGACACAAGAATAAGTAGAGAAATTACTTGTGACGAAGATAGAAACGCGCTACAAAGAGACCTTAACAAAGTATATGATTGGACAGAAGTAAATAGGATGGTATTTAACTCTGATAAATTTGAATCAATAAAATATGGAGACAAGAAGGAAAGCTATATGCATATAGGGGACCTAATAATGAGATAATCACAAATAAGGAAGCAGTTAAAGACCTTGGTGTGATGATGAATAGGAACATGTTATGCAACGATCAAATAGCAATTCTATTGGCAAAATGTAAAGCAAAAATGGGAATGTTGTTATGGCACTTCAAAATAAGAAAAGCTGAACATAAGATTATGCTTTATAAAACATATGTTCGTAGTCCACTTGAATATTGCGCTATGATATGGTACCCACACTATCAAAAGGATATTGCACAAATAGAGAGTGTACAAAGGTCCTTTACAGCTAGAATAGAAGAAGTTAAGGACCTTGACTACTGGGAAAGACTACAATCCTTAAAATTATATAGTCTAGAAAGGAGAAGAGAACGCTACATGATAATTCAGGCATGGAAACAGATAGAAGGAATAGCCGAAAACATCATGGAGCTAAAAGTATCAGAAAGATCAAGCAGAGGTAGATTAATAGTGCCCAAAATTATACCAGGAAAAATAAGGAAAGCACAAAGGACATTAATCCACTACGCACCAGCATCGATAATGCAACGTCTATTCAATGCGTTGCCAGCTCATCAAAGGAATATATCAGGAGTGAGCGTAGATGTGTTTAAGAATAAGCTCGACAAATATCTAAGCTGCGTCCCAGACCATCCAAGATTGGAAGATGCAAAATATACCGAAAGATGTGCTAGCAACCCTCTGGCAGACATTAGAGGTGCCTCACACTGAGGGACCTGGGGCAACCCGAACAAGATGTAAGGTCTGTAGGGTAAGGTAAGGTCTCTCTCTCTCTCTCTCTCTCTCTCTCTCTCTCTCTCTCTGTATGAAAGTGTTATCGCAGGTTATTCACAAAACATGACTGAGACATCTTTGCTCTCTCTCTCTCTCTCTCTCTCTCTCTCTCTCTCTCTCTCTCTCTCTCTCTCTCTCTCTCTCTCTTTCGAAAGTGTGATCTTAGTTTATTCACAAAGCGTAACTTACATACTTCCTTGCATGAAAAACAACAATGGTCCATTAATAATTCTTGAGAATGATAGCAGTGAGCGAAAATAATTTTGCTTCATCAGCGTCCTAGTCTATATGAGATAAATGGAAGCTTCCGACAGGTGATAAACCTCCTCTCATGAACATCAATTTATTCGGAGCTTCGCCGATAAAAGGGGATTCTGTCTATGTGCCTCTTATCGAGGGAAGCCTTCCTACTTTTCTGATTAATGATAAAATGGGAAGCAAACGACTTTGCTTCTTGGGATTAGGATGAATGTCTCGGAGAAAGTAACAGAAGGGGAATAGAACTGCCGAGGTTGATTTGCTGTGACGTAAGAGCAGTATCGCTAGCTTGTAATTCATGTTAATTGAAGGGTAGTTTTATGTATTTCTAGGAAACTTTTCATCCTCCCCTGTGTATAATCTATTATATATATATATATATCATATATATAGATATAATTATATAATAATATTAACTTTATATATCTAAGGCTATAATATATATCTATATTAAATAATATCTATAATAAATATATATATATTTATATATATATATATAGAGAATATATATATTATATATATTTATATATTTATATATTCTAAGATAATATAGCTATTATTATTTATATATATTAATAATTAATATCTATATATATTATATATTATTAGATAATTATAATATTATTAATATATATATATTATCTATAATATATATATTATTATATATAATAATAAATCAATATCTATTAATATATATATATAGATTATATAATAATAGTTTATAATTATATATATAATATTATATATATATATATATATATATATATATATATATAATATTATATATTATCTATATCTATATATATATGATATATATATATATATATATATATATATATAGATATATAAAAATAATTTATATATTATTTAAATTAAAATAATAATTATAAATATATAATATTATAATTAATAGAATATATATAATATTAATTAATTATTTTTTATAATATAAATATATAATATAATATTAATAAATATATAATATATTATAAATTAAATAGCATATATGTGAGTGTATATGTGTGTGTATGCGTGCTTGCTGGTAAGGAAAGTATGATGCTTGTAGAGAGACAATTAATGAAAGTTGATTAATATTACCACGCAGAAATTTAAAAGACAATATGAAAGTTAAAAGTTACGTAAAATTCAAGTTGGGGTTATGGAGGCTATAGGTAGTATTCGTGGTTTGGGAAGAGAGAAAAGGAAAATATAAAACAGGAATTGGGTGAAAAAAAATTCATAAAGAAAAGGAAATTATTTCAGAATGGACAGATGTAATGCTTAAGCACAAAATTATGTGTATAAGAGGCATGATAAGATGGGCAATAAGGTAAAAAGAAAATTACTTTGTAATAGTAAAAAAGGGGATTAGGTACGCTGGGACTTCAGCGAGCATAGGAACTAAATGGAGAGAGAAAGGTTAATGAACAATTAGATATCTTATTTTAAACTGTAAAGATAATGTAAAGAGAATGCATTGCCGGATCGATGTAATGTGTAATTAGACGATTTAATGAATGTGAAAAGGTTAAGAAAGCCAGAGCTGAATGATGAAAGGGATGAAGAGGAGAGCAAATTTGAGAATGCCTATTGAAGTTACTTTTGAGGACAAGTAGGCAGTTAAGTAGATGAAAAATAAAAAGACAACACAAGTTGGAAAGTGATATACAGAAGTACTATAGTGAAAGTCTGATTGAGTGGCTCACCGTGTAATGCAATGGATGTCTGGCATGTGGAAAGTTCTCCCAGTGAGTAGGGGAGCAGAATAATCGTTCTCGTTCATAAAGGTAAAAGTGATAAGTAGCCTATGAATTATTGGGTATAATAATTTGGCGCAGTACATAAGGTAAAGTTAGTTATAAGACTTTGATTGAGGAGGCAAGGCAGATCACGGAAAGTTTAATAGTTTAGGTGGATCTGACGCTCAAGAATCGGGCATGTGAGAAATTTCAAACTTAAGAAGAAAAGCCTTCAGGGGTATACAGGGACCTGGAAAAAAGTGTATGATGTAATTGATAGAGAGGCAGTGAGGCAGAAAGTGCTGAGGATGCATGGTATAGTCTTTAAATGACCGAGCGATAAAGCATTCTTTGATGGAAGTGAAGCATGTTTTATAGTATGTTGGCAGAAGAGTGAATATAGAGCAAAAGTATGGATGAGAAAGGGCGTATTAGGTGTCGATGGAGTGATGAGAGGAGTCGGAGAAAGGACAGTAGATTGGCGATTGTGAAGATTAACTATATAGATTAGGGGAGGAGTTTGAAAATGTTTATACGAGAAAGTTGAGAATAAACGTGAGCTGAAGGAAGATTGTGAAGGTAAATGGGAACCTACAAGAATTATCTCTTGAATGTTAGTATGGACAACGAGAGTATGTAGGTAGGAGATTCTTAAAGTATTTAGAAGTCGGTATTTTGATGACGGCAGGACTACAGAGTTAGTGAAGCAAGAGAGACAAAACATTGAACGTATGAAGGGAATTAATGAACTTAACTCTGATATGGCAGTGAAGTGTTGATGCAGAATGCAAACAATAAAAAGAAGCTGGAAGCTGTGGAGATGAGCTGTTTTCATAACATTTGGGGTTTAAGGATAATTAAAAAGGTGGGAAGTGTGAAGATACACTGAAGGGTTAAAAGGAGATAGAGTGGGTAAAATGATGTCTCAAAGTATTTTGAGATAGTTCACAGTCTTGTGGAAAGAATGGAGCATGTTATAATAGTGAAAGGAATATACAGAGGGAAAGCGTTGGGGGGAAGGAAAGAAAGGAAAATCAGAAAAGGATGGATGGATGGGAAGAAAGAAGTTCTGGAAACGTCGTCGCCCAGATTCCTGGAAGAGAGTGAGTGCGTGCAAGATGGAAGTGAAAAGGGCAGTTTATGTGTGCATGAATGTTTTGTTTTGTTTTAGGAATGACAAAGGTCTGGTTATTAAAGTAGAAGTGAAGAAGATAGCGGGGTTTCAAAAGAATCGATTCGAAACAGCAGGTCAGGTAGCCAGTTTGCAAGACCTCTCAGAGTAGTAAGGGTTGCAATAGATAATGCAATACTTTGCATCGAATTTCTTGGGCTCAGCTTTTCACTTCTATTCAGTCTTTTCCTGTCAAGTATCCGATGCATGTGCATGTAGGTTTTAACTGTTTGCCGGGTCCTGAAACTATGTTGGGTCATCTTTAAATTTTTTTGTCCCAATACCCCCTACTCCCCTCGACCCCTTCTACAAAAGCTATTGTATTTATAGTAGTAAATTTATTCATATGATAAGATGCTTACTGCAGCAAATTTAGGGACAAATCCAATAATGCGATTTGGAGCATGGCATTCCCTGAATGATGGATGGGCGAGACGGCAAGAATTTGAAAATGCAAATATGATTTTAGATTCGAAGACGTTAAAATCGTTCCATCTTGACAGAATCCACGGCCCCCCAATTCTTATGTGCATATTTGTCAAGGGAGGTCGCGCGAAGGCAATGGAAAAAGAAACATTTATCTTTCCGAGGGAAGTTGCTACACGTCCAACTCCAGCGACGGCCGAGGAAGTAATTGCTGAGTCAGTACCAAAGAATAAAAAGAAGGGCTTTCTCTCGGTGAATCTTAAGCAGCCTGGTTCCGCAAATACACAAACACAACATTACACACACACACACACACACACACAAACACTCTGGCTTCGTTTGGATATATTGTACTTGCCCATCAAAGGGGCCGACTATTCAGACAATATTGTATCGACCCATAAAAAAAATTACTTGAAGACATTAGTGCATGTACGATTAACGTAGGTCGTTTCACGAAAGATGTATCTGAATTTTATAACGCTAGTATATTCAAACGCTTATCGCAGTTACTGATTGATTTAATTAAATGCACAACCTTAATATTTTGATGCTGGTGAATCTTTTCATTACATTGATATATTCTAAAATTGGAAATATGGTATTGTTACGTTTGGAAATCACTCGATTCAGTTTCATTTGTGTTAATTTTAGGCATCTAGTATTGTAATCTTTGATACCTATACGGTGAAGTTGAGAATTTGGGGCTGAAAATAATAAATTTCATATATATTGAATATTGTCCGCAGTTTTGTTGAAAGGAATCATTTAGTTCATTGAGATGTTAGTTTTCCTCTTCAGATAAAAACTGTCACCATTAGTCATTGTGCCATGCAACTGATGTTGACAGACGAAAAAGGTCCGTATTTTCTTTCTTGGTGCAGAAAACATAATCCTTGTAAACTAATTGTCAGATTTCTCTCCTTACATCGTGCAAATTTTCTCCATCTATAAAACTTTTGTTTAGAGTTACCCACACACACACATAAATATATATATATATATATATATATATATATATATATATATATATATATATATATGTATATATATATGTGTGTGTGTAAATGTGTATATACATACATATATATATATATATATAAATATATATATACTAATATATATATATATATGTGTGTGTGTGTATATATATATATATATATATATATATTATATATATAATATATATAATATATATATATATTGTGTGTATGTATGTTTATTTACTTATTTGAAGCCGGGTTGAACGGGGGGTTGAATCAGGGTTGCAAATAAAATAGTGTACTTTGTACGTCAGTGTATACCAAAGAATGAATAATTCCCTAATGTGCATTCCATTTCAACTTCCACATGAAATCATATCCAGTTGACATATCTTGTAGTACATGGTTGCTACTGAGCTGTGTATATATAAATACGTATATTAAATAAATAAATACGATGTACCGGTTAACCCCAGACTCTTATGATAACATTTGCTAGAATGTATCATATTTTGAAGATGTGTATTTGTGTGTACGCGCGTCCTCGAGTCTCTCCATGTATTGCATAAACCTTTTACTTCTTTCTCTTGCATCTTCAAAAGTGACAACAATGTTTGGAACCATCTTGCTGTAACTTTCGTCGTATAGCGACACTGTGCAAAATATTTTTCCTTCTCCTCGTGCTTGTATACTGCTGTGTGTGTGTGTATGTTTAACCGTGTACGTTCGCATCCGGAAACAAATGCACACAATGGACCCCCCAAAACTTAATCCACTTCATAATCCAACTTCTGTACCTCTGTCTGACAAGATGTAAAGTTCGACTTTTTCTTTTTCTTCTTTGCTCTCGTTTTACCCACGTTGATTTCCTTCAACTCCAAAATCCCGAAAGTTAAATTGTTTTACTATGCTGTCTGGAAACGCTGCTATTCTTCTCTCTCTCTCTCTCTCTCTCTCTCTCTCTCTCTCTCTCTCTCTCATTTTTCAGACACTTTTTTTTTTTTCCACTGCATTTTACCAGACTCGGAATTAGGTTGAAACGAATTGTGTAAGGGAAGCCAGCCCTGATAACAAGCATTGTAGGGTTTTAATGTTGATGTTGCATTCCTTGCAAAACTTTGCAGAGGAAGAGCGTTTGTCTTTCTGCCTTAAACATAAGCTCAAAGTATTTTTTCGCACAATCGCAATTGCCACTCGGTATCAGCCATATTTTAGCCCTTGTTATAAGTAACAGAAGGTGAGTGTGTGTGTGAAATTTCAGTTCTCTAAACCGTCATATTTTAATGCTCCCTCTTGGACTTTATGGAATTATTAAACCTTTTCATTATTTTTTACTATTTCGACCACCTGCCATCTTGATTTCAAAAAGAGGCAATATTTTGTTCACCATGAACGGTTCTGTAATCCCTTGCTTTACGATTTAGTAACATTTTCCTTTTTATTCGACTTGAAAATAGCTGATAGCCAGCTCTGCTATAAGTCTTTTTCATCTTTTTTTAAATTAACTATTTTTAAATTAACTATAGTAACTATTCTCTTGACTTATCATTTGAAGTCGTCTAATATTTATTTAGATTTAAATTTTTATGCAGTAATAAATTATTACTCATCAAATATTCAGATCAGTGGTTTGTTTTCCTTCATTTCAATAATAAAGTTATGTTGAACATTAGTAATGATGTCCATATAAATTATTAATAAAAACTCTCTTTATTATTATTGATTTGGAATAATAGTGACGGACATAGAGTAAGGTCAGAATAAAAACGTCGAAATGATAAAATTCGTAAACCGTTCCATGCATTGCTTTCGTCGAAACGGTCCATTTGTTTATGCAGTCTCTCTCTCTCTCTCTCTCTCTCTCTCTCTCTCTCTCTCAGTAGACAGGTTTTAAAGATATTTTTACCATCACTTTCACTTTCAGTAGACATGTTGTAAAAGTTAGCCTAATTAAACATGGTCAATGTCTATCATCCCATCCCCCCCCCCCCACCTTTTTCTCTCTCTCTCTCTCTCTCTCTTCTCTCTCTCTCTCTCTCTCTCTCTCTCTCTCTCAGTAGACAGGATTTATAGAAATAAATCATCACTTTAATCTTTCCTTCTCCTATCTCTCTTTTCATAGACAGATAGCCAAGATATAATTCACCAACTACACATTCCTGAGGACAGTGAATAACTCCTTCAAGGTTTAACTATCCCTAACTCATGTTTTCATTCAACCCTTCAATGAAATCTGTCACCGATGCTTTACACAGTCATGAGGTTGCCAGCCTGTAAACAACGAGCATTTTATCGGGTGACTGGCGTTCCCCACTCACATGTTCATCGGCTTTTCATTCTGTACAGCGTTTGGAGCAACACGTGTAAAACAAGATTACAACGTTTTGTTTGTCTCTTACCTGCCCGGTTATGCTGTAAAACAGAGAGGTAAATACAGTGACCAAACGTTTAAATAGACGGGGAGAGAGATACGGTAAAGGGAAATCGAATCACTAAGTTGCATATATATAATGTGTGTATATATATATATATATATATATATATATATATATATATATATATATATATATATATATTGTGTGTGTTTGTGCGTGTGTAGAATC
The DNA here is from genome assembly GCF_015104395.2 of Macrobrachium nipponense. Lineage (NCBI taxonomy): Eukaryota > Metazoa > Arthropoda > Malacostraca > Decapoda > Palaemonidae > Macrobrachium > Macrobrachium nipponense. The sequence continues at coordinate 2,335,343 of NC_087217.1, read as the reverse complement.
TACTGGTCCCATTTTTACCAGATACATATGAAATTGTAATAGCCACAATGCCCTCAACTTCTTGAATTCTTTTTAGTGACAAGCGTATCCAAAAAAGAGCAAAGAATTCAAGAAGTTAAGAGGACATTGTGACTATTACAATTTCATATATATAATATATAATATATATATAATATATATATGTAATATAAATTTAGAGATTATATAGTAAGTATGATATATTTATATATTTATATATATATATATATATATCTATATATATGTATATATATATACACACATATATATATATATATATATATATATATATATATATATATATATATATATATATATATATATAATAAAGATAAATGCCACGAAGGAAAAATAAACGAAGGAGTCTGCGAGATCTTCGGCTGAAAAAGCCCATTTACTGAGTAGCTGTTTCAGTAAAAGGGCCTTTTCAGCCGAAAGATCTCGCAAGACTCCTTCGTTTATTTTTCCTTCGTGGCATTTATCTTTATTTATGGATTTATCACGTTCCTAACTTTCGTGATTCTGTTATCCATCATATATATATATATATATATATATATCTATTATATATATATATCTATATATAAATTATAAGATTTATATATGTAATATATTTATTTATACATTTATATATATATATATATATATATATATATATATATATATATATATATATATATATATATATGTAATATATATGTATATATATATATATATATATATATATATGTATATATATATATACTATAATATATATATAATATATATATATGGTTATAATATGCATGTGTGACTGTATTTAATTGGTTGTGGTGCGTTCATGTGTTCATGACTTGTTGTTTACTGGGGAGATTATGTTTTTCCATTTCATTGACAGCATGTCGCACCCATATGTCTCATTTATTATAGTTTTAATCTCCTTCGTGCAAGAACATCTAAATTTTTATTTCACTGGAGCATTAAATTGTCGATATATTTTCAAATGAGTAAAATATATTCATACATTTAGAAGATTCTTCATTTATGAAGCTTTTTAAACGTAAAACAGGTTTAATCAATGGAAAGGAAGTTTCTTACCGATAGCGTTTATTCCGGAAACGATAGAAATTCTTCAAGCATGGAATAAATACAATATCCCTTATCATTTTGTGTCTTACTTAACTTTCTGCAAATAGTTTTGTCGATTTGTTTTCAATAGTTATCCAGAACAATTGTATTTCAATAAAAAAAAATTCTGATTGAACTTAGGATAAAAACCATTTAAGTAAGTATAAGCTTGTTTGAAGTCTTGTCAAATATTAGTGAGCTTTAATCTTCTTGGTATATATTAGATTATACAGGTTGGTGACGAAGTTACCCATTCAGTTTTGTTTGTTTTTAAAATTTCTTAATTACAAATGCAAGACTTACTGTATACCGTGCGTGAAATTTCTAAAAATATTATGTTATATTTCTTTTTCTTCCAAGATATTACGATCTTTTTGGTGATCATTCAACCCAAGTAATGCCTCCCAATGAAATAAGTAACATGAATGTCTTTGCCTGTGTGCGTGAGAGAGAGAGAGAGAGAGAGAGAGAGAGAGAGAGAGGAGTAGGGAGCTGAGGAGAAAGCGATAAAGAGTATTTCACGGCCATTGTCGCCCTGTCAGGGATAAGAATAGTATCTCCGTTCGAACAATGGCGCCCTTGAATAGACATCAAAGTTTGCCTCATCCTTCGGTCTGTAAGTTGTTCATGGATTCTCTCTCTCTCTCTCTCTCTCTCTCTCTCTCTCTCTCTCGTTATTGTGAGCATTGTCTAATTCTTTCACAGAAACTCTCTGCGTTCCGTAAAATTTAGTGAACCAATTAAGCTTCGTTTCCAAGTTTTCTGTTCGAGAATTTTATCGTACTTATTTCTTTTTAACCCCATTAACCAGCAAAAGTGTGAAGAAGACACCGTCTCTTTTAATTTAATTTCTGCGTTCCAGTTGCTCGTGATTATCTTTCATTCAAGTGAGAATAGTATGCGTTTTATTTTTAATGATGTAGGAAAGGGTAATCATTTAAGGTAACTGAAACTAATTCTGAAGAAGTTGTAAAACGTATCACTAGACACACAATATCTATTTCAAGATGCATCTATTTGGGTATGCAGTCAGAATGAATCATGACTTGACGGGTTTCATGCTTTTCAGAAATTTATTGTCATGTAGTAATAGCAAAATAATAACAAAAGTAATGAATGTAAGACTGTTTAATAGAATAACAGTAATTATGGGTTTAAATTGCCTGTTCAGTCAGCTTGTTAGCGAGTGCGATACTAAGATTAGATAGCAGTATAATACCGTCTCGTCTTCGTTGATTGGCTGCATCTTGACGAAGCAGTAATTACTGTGACGTGTTTGTGTTGTATGTCTTGATTGGAAATACGTCTGTTACTATTAATTTGACGCTGTTAGGCTGTACAGCAATATTGCCCTGCTACGAACAGATAATGGCCCTGTGGTTCGAAATACAATTGTTGACAAATAAATTCATGAACATTTCGTAAATGTAATGCAGTGAATTTTTCCTTTTGTTTGTGTCACCTTTAAGTATTAAGCAAATGTAAAATTTTTACAAATTTACTCTTTCCTTAATTTCTCATTATTTTTGAAATGGGTCTTCACGTTATGTAACTCTTTATTGTAATTAATGTGTTGCGTGGGAGGCAGTGAAACAATGAATATGCAAATTTCATTGTGATTGCGCCAATTTATGTATATAAAGAAATGGAAAGAATCTGAGATCCTTCCAGAAAGTTTCTTTCTAAGTAAGTGACCTCAATAACTTCCTTCAGAAAACCATAAAGGTAATTCTTCCTCTCTTAAACCAGTGTGTGTCTGAGTTTCCATTCGAGTCTCTCTCTCTCTCTCTCTCTCTCTCTCTCTCTCTCTCTCTCTCTCACCCTTTAAAAGGAACAAAGAAAGGAGAAAGTATCTGCCTGCAATATCAGTTGAGGACGAACACTACTGCTTCTGCATGTGATGTCCCTTTCAGCCTTGCGAACACTCACGGTCGTTAATTCACCTCTCTCTCTCTCTCTCTCTCTCTCTCTCTCTCTCATCCTCTCTCGTCGCTCCTCGTCTCTCTCTCAAATTCTCCTTACGTGTCCTTTGCCTTGTTACATTTAATGGGGAAGTTGGAAACTGGTTTCTTCAGCGATGGCCCTATGCACTGAACTCTTTGTCCATCCAGTGTTCTTCGGTAAATGGAGGAGTATCGCAGAATAGATATTTCCAGCTGATTTAGAGGTTTTGAGGTTTTAGAGACCATTCACCGGCTGACTTATTGTCTCCGGGAATCGTCGGCTTTCCTCTCTTTCATGCCAAACGTTTCCCATTGTTTCCTTTAAGTAGTGTGATGGAGGATCGTCTCCTTAGTTTCAGTTTTTTTTTTTTTTCTTTTAAAAGTATGATTTCAAACATTTTCGATGAAAACTTTAACCGCCTTATTTATGGATGAAGACTAAACGTTTAGCCTCGTCAGTTTTATGCTAATTACATACACGGGCGCACATATATATATATATATATATAATATATATATATATATATATATATATATATATATAATATATATATATATATATATATATATATATATATATATATATATATATATATTATATATTATATATGCATACAGAAAGAGAGAGAGAGAAATACATACATACATACAAAGATATTTAGCACGTTTGTGAGAGACATTGCGTGTGCCAGGCTCAGCCTTAGTTTTCATGGAGTGAACAACAGTTATCCAATCATTTTCCTGACAGAAATAGAGAATCACAGGCCGCTGCTTGTATGCTACAAGACTCGAGAAATAAACAAATATAAATTTGAGAACTCCCGGCAGAGAAATTGCTGTGCATTTTAGCGTAACGTTTTGTGGGTAATTCTCCTCGAGCGTCCACTAACCATCAGCGAGGGCTATTTCATCCTTTACGGAACCAACCCATTGGGGTCCAATTTTAGTCTAGTTTAGATCTAGGCCGGGAAAATGGGAGCAATTTCCATAATAACGTTGTGCCATCAATACTTCTCCCCTCGTACATCACTTCGGCACAAAGAACCCGACCTCCAACAAAATGGGCCGAAATTTGACGGCTTTGTTTTGGTTTATTGTTGTTCTTGGGATTTTCCCGTTTTCTGTGTGCAGTCCGGAGCTACGCTTGTCTAGTTCAGTTATCGCATTACTTCGTCCGATCATATTAAACTTCATCTCTGAAAATGTGTCCATTTTATATATATATATATATATATATATATATATATATATATATATATATATATATATATTATATATATACATCGAGCTATCAATGTCCTTTAATATCCAATTTGCTCTACCTCGGAATTAAATATATTTTCAGATATGTTAACCGAAGGTGAATTTTTTTGTTGATGATAATTTCGTCCTCTCGTGGGTTCGAACCAGCGCTCAGCTGGCTGAGAAGAAATCAGGACTACAGTGGCGTTATCGATTCAGCCAACAAGTGATTTATAAGTTGATACCGATTCTGACCTTTCAAATCACTGTCGAAATCAGAGGGGGATGGATATCTATTCTAATTACAAATACCTGAGTTCGGCAGTGATTTGAAAGGCCACATCAATAGAGTCACTGAAGTCCTGATTTCTCCTCAGTCCGCTGGGCGCTGGTTCGAACCCACGAGAGTACGAAATTATCATTAACTAAAAAATTCCCCTTCGGTTAACATATATGAAAATATATTAATTCCGAGGTAGAGCGAATTGGATATTAAAGGATATTTGTAGCTCAATGTATGTATTTAATTCACGGTGATAATGATAAAGATTCATATATATATATATGTGTGTGTGTGTCTGTCTGTGTGTCTGTCTGTGTCTGTGTGTGTATGCATGCGTGAGCTTGTTTGTGTTCAAACATACGAACTTGAAGTTGTTTTTTTGTATACTTTTAGTACGTACAGAGTAAGAAGAACTAAAGGGGGTGAGAAATTGGAAAATAAGTAGAAATGGATGAAAGGTCAGTGTAGACGAAGGGACAGATCAAGTCTTTTGAGATAGTTCGGCCAAATGGAAAGCATAGAGGTCGATGGGTTGATGAAAAGTTTGGACTATTCGGAAGTGTTAGGCGAGAGAGGAACAGAGGTGGAACTTGAAAGGGTTAGATAGATGGCCTGGAAGAGTTGCTGGAGTGGAGGTGGAAGGTCCTCAGGAGGCGCTAGAGTGGATCATGCAATAAGTTAGGACGATTCAACACGTTACTGATGACCCATTTGTGATGATATAATGCGACTGATATTGTAGGAGTTTCTGCAAAGGAACTGCATCCTCGATTCAATAGTTAAAAAGTTTGAATGGAGCAGTGGCCATGGTCCCATTTCCTTTGAGCCATCGACTCTTCCTCCTTCCACCTCTCTCTCTCTCTCTCTCTCTCTCTCTCTCTCTCTCGCTCCTCTCTCCCTCTCTTCTAGGCTCAACTTCTCACAGTTAGCACGGTCTTATACGTGGGCTGGTTCAACAACCGGGGAAGCTTGGGTAGACCAATTCAGGGCACAGGAAGCTAGTGGTTTCCAGTAAAACGAGTCTACAAGTAGCCGATTCACGTGAAGCGCACGGGAATCCCTTATATACGAAGGTGTGGGGTCGTATGTTAGGAAAAATACAAATTTATTTCTATTGTATGAACGAATGCTTTTATTAACGTAGAAATGTTTTCAACATGACAATGCTTTTATTAGCAGAACAGTACCGTTACTTATCTTCATCTAATTTTTCTGTCATTTCTTGCTCTCATGTCATTTGAGATGTAGCTTTTAAAAATATATATAATATATACATATTCAGTTCCTGCCTGTTGGTTGCAGACGATCGTCTCTTACCGAGCGTAATAATATTAACATTTATATGCTCATCTTTTTCGCTTTTATTGTCAAGGAAAAATCTGGCGCCGTCATGACACCATCATTGCTATTGCAGTTCTAGAATTAATGCCAAAGAATCGTGCAATACCAAGATCTCTTTCTGACTTAAGGAAGCATTCATATGCCGTTTTATTTCGGTCTTCTGTCATCCTTATGTCCACGGCAGCAGGAAGTCTTTGGAAAGCATCGGCTTCGTAATATCTGAGAATATGCCTCGAGTTGAAGGCAAAGATTTGGGTTCATGTGTTGAGCTTGATAAAAAAGAATGGTGGTTGCGATGTAGAAGTCATAACCGAGCGAATGAAAACTGTCTTAATTTCTTGATGATGATGATGATGATACCATAATTGGAATCAGAAATTGCAAGAATGACGTAGTTGCATGTAATATTTGTCACACTTATTATCAATATTTTTCTTCGCCTTTGAGAGTAATTTTGAAATTGCTGAAAATCAAGATGATTTGTTACATTATTGTTAACATTTTTCACATAGTCTCAATATTTTTTCTGAACTTTGAGAGGAACTTTGAAATTGCGTGAAAATAACCTGATTTGTTAAATTTTGTATTTTGTCGATACGTGCTCATGTCCTTTTAAGCTACTCTGCCCAATAAAATATTCTAAATGGAACGATCTCTTTTCTTATTTACTTGCGCACAAGCTTTTAGATTCTGGTTTAATTATAAAAAGGGCTGGCAGAATATTTGAGACTATCTTTCCATTTCATCATGGAGAAATTTTAAACTCCATTATAATTTAAATTCGTATTAGGATATATTTTCAAGAAAATCAAACCGTAAAGAAAATTTACTACTGTTTATTTATCGGAGAAGCTGTTAATGTATACATCATTATAAAGTCAGGTTTACAGATAAAACAAACAAAAAGAAGGTGCTTAGTTTTCCACTTAATGGCAAGGGTATGCCTCAATAGTTATTATCTTCGAAAACAGTGCCGTTCAGTATAAAAGAGACAAAGCATGTAAAATAAATTTTTCCGAATTCCTTCAAAAACTTTAATTCTCTACGAAAGCGTCATAAATACGTAGGATTACATAGGATTTAAATTTGGGTGTTGTTAGGTCATCAGAGTGAAAAGCGAACTCGGTTACAGTTTATATTACACGATTAGGCATATTACTGAGGTATGTGAAGATATTAATGATGTAACGAAAATTCCACAGGGATTGTGTAATGGGAAAAATATTCCTTTAATTATTAGTGATTTTTTTAGGAATTGATTCATCATCCTCCTCTAATATCTTTACACTGCTGATGTAAAAGTGATTGGAACTGTGAGATGTTTTCATTTTTGTTGTGGACACGAGTGTGTGGCAGTGTAGCCAGTCCCTTGTTTTGTTTTTCTCTCACTCTGAGTATGGGAGCTCTGCCCTGAATCTTTCGTCTGCATTTTGGTAACACTAGAAACACATGTAAGAATCACGAATGCTCTCGTGTGAGAAGGACGCAACCGGTCCGGCTTTCATTTTGGCTATTTTACCAAATTATTTATACAAATGATTATTTATCCCTTGCAAGGTAAGCTTTTAAAGTTGTATTACCATTAGTTCATTAGTTAGAACAGATCACTGTCATGAAAGAACAGTAGCAGACGAGAAATTCAAGTGCAGAGTTGCCTGCCCAGTCAAACTTGTTGCAATGCCTTAACGAGGAAAATTTTCATTGTCGTGAAAGATGCTTCACGTTCATTAGTTGTCATGAAATTTTGCTGTGTTAGTTTGAGTTGTAACTTAGCGTTCGACAGGGTTGA
>NC_087217.1:2307620-2322620 GCF_015104395.2 Macrobrachium nipponense | reverse complement strand
TCAATGGAGACGGTGTGTGATGTGCAAGCCCATAGATTAAATACCCTGGGTTGTGTTCAAATACAGTTTACTCTCGGTGGCAGAGTGCTAAGAGAACCATTTTTGGTAATGAAAGGAATTGCATTGGGTAACAGACTTTTGCTGGGTCATCCTGCTTGTAGAAGACACAAGATTTATATCCATGCGGGTGTTAATGGAATAACAGTCGGGATACCGGGTGTTTTTCTGACTTATGAGGACGTGAATAGAATGGAGGACTTGGAGGTTATTGAAAGAGGAGATGTGCTCAGTGATATTAATGGCGGTGATACAAGTGTTATTTAGAAAGGTAATACTAAAACCCACGTTGCTGATATGGGAAATGATTACAGGGGTTCTATCAGAGTTCACAGTGATAACAATGGTGGTGATGATACTTTGGATGGTGATGTTGATACTAATATTGATGTTATTTCTGATACTAACAATGCTGGGGATGATACTGCGGGTGGTAATGTGTATGGGGCGGTGGAAAGGGGAGGTACTAACCAAATATAGAGGTGTTTTATCTGAAGATATTATGTTACTACCTGGTTCGAAGACTATGGTAAAAGTTAAATTGAAGGAAATGAGAAAACCCACAGATGTGTGTGTTACTGAAATAGCGAAAAGCTTAGAGGGATTGTTAGCACGGCATCGGTGAACAGTGTATCCAAGGATGGATTTACATGGTTAGAGTTGCTAAACTGTAATGATACAGTTAGGAGATACCAGAAGAATACATATATGTTGGATTTCCAAGACTGGGGTTGTGATAGTGGTTCAGTGGCTATCGTAGAGGGGAAACCTGAGTTTTCGGAGGCAGAAATGCAATCAAGGAAACGAATATTTAGAGAACATTTAGCTAAAGAGGATTATAGCGAACATGTTGAAGCGATAAGCGGGCTCTTGGCAGAATTTGGGGATACAGTAGCCTTACAAGGTGATAAATTTGGGTTGACCAATGTGTTAGAGGTCATAAGGTATATTTGGAGGAGTGGCACAAAACCTATTCATATTCCTGCATATCGCATACCTTTCAAAATCAGAGAACATGTAGAGAAGAGGTTAATAGATGTGAAGAAGAAGGAATCATTAGACCTAGCGTGTTTCCTTACAACTTTCCCTTGTTAGCGGTGCCTAAGAAAGATGGTTCTGTCCATGTATCCGTTGATTTTAGACGTTTAAATGAAAAGACAATCCCTGACCGCTACCCAGTCGTGTGCATACCAGATCTTTTTGTGGGAATCGGGGGACATAACATTTATAGCTCAATTGATTTGGCGCAGGGTTTCTTACAGGTCCTCTTAGTGAGAGTAGCAAGGATATACCGCTTTTCAGTGCCCAAAGGACACTATGAATTTACGCGAATGCCTTTCGGTTTATCGGGCAGTCCGATGACCTTTACCTGGTTGGTGAACACAGTTTTGCATGGGTTGTTGGGCAAAAATGTTTTTGTGTATATGGATAACATCCTGGTCGCAACGGACACGATCGCGCACACCTGGAAGTGCTTACAGAAGTACTTAGGAGGCTTAGATTAGCGGGGTTGAAAATTAAGCTAGCCAAGTGCTCGTTCTTGGAAAAGCAGATCGCATATCTAGGCCACGCCTATCTAAGGAAGGGGTTAGAGTAAATGACGATAAAGTCAAAGCAATAGCGAATTTTTGCACCCCCAGATCAAAGAAAGAGATTAAGTCATTCCTGGGTATCGCCGTTTCTTCAGGAGGTTTTGTGAAAGGGTTCTCTAAATATAGCAGCTCCCCTAACTGATGTATTGCGGGAGACGTTCAATTTCAATGGAAGGAACCCCTGGCGGAGAGTTTTCCAAAGCTCAAGGACGCGCTAATGAATCCCCCTGTTTTGAAGTTTCCAGATTTTAGGGAAACCTTTCACATTAGTAACTGATGCAAGCCAGGAAGGTATAGGTGTTGCCTTATGCAAAAAGTTCGATGGGAAATTTCATCCTATAGCCTTTTTATAGCAGGAAGTTCAGGACAAAGGGCAACAACGAGAAGTCCATGGCCACCATAGATGAAGAAGCCTTTGCAATAGTGTCGAGCTTAGTCATTTTAAAATGTTACTGATGGGGAATAAAGTAGAAGTTCTTACAGAACACAAGCCATTACTAGATCTTTTTAATAAACCGATTTGTTGCCTAAAAGAGCCTGATGGTGTCAACTATCAGAGATTTTTGATGCAAAACTCAAATATATAGAGGGCAAGTTTAACGTGGTTGCTGATGCTCTCAGCAGTAGTTTTCACGACACGGAAGGTTTCCAAGTCGCGCAAGTTACTAACGAGGCCATACAATGGGATATACTTCTCATAGAGCAAAGGCAAAGATGAAGATGAGATTTTAGCAGATGGAAAAGCGTTTCTAAGAGGGGAATTAGTTAGGAAACGTTATAAGTTGCCTTTTTTTGGTTTTGGAGTTAGAAGGTAATCTATTGGTTAGGAAAATTAAATATAAGTTGAGAACCAGTGAAAGTAAAGGAGATACGACACAGATTATAATTCCGAAGGTCCTAATTCCAGTGGTTTTGGATATAGTTCATTGCAGGTTCAGTAGTCCACACTTGGGAATAGGAAAAAACGTTGATGAGGTTATCCTAAATACATTTGGAAAAACATGGGGAAAGATGTGGAAAATTTTGTAAGGAATTGTACTGTGTGCAACGCATGTAAGCCTGCAAGGACAACTTCATGCAAATTAGGATCGTATCTATACCGAGTAGACCTTTTCAGAGAATACATATGGATATCCTGGGGAATTTTTTGTGAGTCTAGATATGCGAACAAGTACTTGTGGTGATAATGGAGATGAACTTACAAGGATAGTAGAAATTTTCCCACTTAAGCATAAAACGGCCGAAGAAGTATGGCTCACCGAAGTTGTATTATCTGACAATGGGAGGGAATTTTTGAAACAAAACCTTGGAATCTTTAGCTGAAGTCATGGGGATAGAAAAAGTAACAATTATTCCATACAGACCCGAGGCTAATGGGTTGTGCGAATGAGCAAACAGGAAAGTGCTCGAGGCTCTCAGGAAAACTGTAAGTGGTAATGATAAGAATTTGGGAACAGATATGTTAATGTTGTTAGACGCATAGTTTAATTACCTACCTATGGTTTAGGGTGGGATTCCATTAAAATGTCCCCATTTGAAGCTTTGTTTGGTTGTCCAGCACGAGGCACATTTGAATTGCTAACTATGCCTCATCATGGGGAGGATACGATCGAGGCGTTGGTATCCACAGCGAGAGAGAGACATGCTTGTCTCAGCCGTAATCTTGAATCCACAACCAGGGTTATGGTACAGAAGAGTAATAGTAAAACATCTGATCCCAAGATCAGTGTCGGAGACAAGGTATTTTTAAAAAACTAACATGAGAAATGAACTAAATTACAAATTAGGCCCCCCGAAGTTGAAGGTCCTTTTAAAGTCATTGAAGAGAAAATTGGAAACAAGATTTGTAGTCTTAGAGGAAAAAAACAGGTCGGTTCAAGGTTACACATATCTCGAAATTGAAAAGAATTGGTTGTGGTGATTGATATATTGTCGCGCAATTGCATTTTTTTCCTTTTTTTTTCTTGCTCTCTGTTTTTTGCAATTTGGTGGCGGAATGCTTTCTTGTTTTTTTCTCTCTTTTATTTCCTTCTTCTGTTTTTTTCTTATTATGCGCAAATCTGCGGTGTTTTTTGGCGTAAGATTTCGCGTTAATATTTTACGTGGGAAGTGTTGTAATACGGTGAATCTTTTGTTTTAGCTGAGAAACGTGTTGATAAATATGTGGTTATTCCTGTGTGTATGATATTTGGGGCTGAATTTTTGGGGTTTCACGAGCCGAATAGATGACACTGGGGTTTTATATAATTTGGGTAATGTCGTGGGGAGTTATGATTTAAAAAAAATTTTTTTTTGGGGGGGATGATTTTTTTGGTGTGGGGTTATTAATTAAATGGAGGAAATATTTTTATCACCGGAGTGGTGTTATTATTAAGATGGTGATTTATTTATATATAAGGAGATGGCATTAATTTCTTGGAGGTGACATTCTTTTTTTTGATGGTATATAATTATGAATTGTGAGTTTATCGTAGTTTTTTTATCCCGAATAGGTGATAAGGTTTTTTGTATATAATTGGGTTGGGCAGTATCGTTTAGGAGAATTATGTCTTCGAGACAATCTTTGAGCACCTTGGTCATATCTTGGAGATAGTTTTTTGTGGAATGTGCTGATGCGGTTCAGTATAAAGAACATTTTTTTGAGAATCATGAAGTTTTGAAGTTGCAAGTCTGACTATGCTGCAGTTTGAAGCACCTGAGGTGTTCACAGGTGGATTTTTTGCTAATGTTGCTGTAATGAATCCGGTTGCGGATTTTTTTTTTCCCTTTGGAATTAATTACTCGAAGAATTGCACTATTCTCGTAGATGTTGATTATAGCATTCCATGGGTATGTATCATGTAAGGGATTCTTTTCCAGTCGTTTCTGGTCGATGGGATTGCTGCGGTAGCAAATTCTGTAACGGTTACACATTCCGTTTGTGAAAGATATTGAATTATATGTTTCCTTTTCTCTTATGTGTGCTGTGTAATGGAGGAAAGTTCACTTATTATTGTTGTTGTTTTCTTATTTTTTTCCTTTTTTTTTCTTTTCTTACGAGAGATGTTGTAATGGGGGTTCAGCTCTAAATAGCATTTTTATTTTAGATAGGAGATATAATTTGTCACGATATGGATGGAGTTAGATAGAAGGGGTGTTCGCCATTATATTTTATGGAGGTTAGTTATATAAACCATAAAGAGGTTTTGCGTTAGGCATTATGGGTTCTCTTTTTGATAGCGTGTTTTGTCATATATGAGATTATTTGTGAGGACTCAGTGGTAAGAGTATATTTTGTTTAGCGAGGAATTTTTAATATTTGACTAGTAGATTGAGTATATTAATTAGTGACGGATTTGTGGGGTAAAGCAAGACTTTAGTTATTTTATGACCATGTAGACCTTTAAGTATGGACATCCAATGACTTAAGAGAATTCCAAACTCTATGGTGATGGCAATGGAAACGACTTCGTTCTACAGTACCAGAGGTCGAGTCAAGTCTACATACGAATTGCGTTTCTATGGACTGCCTTTGCATAGGATGAGATGTCTTCGATATATCATCTCAGGATACGTTCTGGGATAAATCAGGAGTCTACAATCTTCGATGAGGCGGGTGCGAGTAGCTCTTGCATAGAAGTCACGGGATATTTCCTTGACAACAGGGTGGTGACCACGTTTCCTTTAGTAGAAAACGTCGAATCTACAGTTTCGCGATGAAAGGGTGTTAGATACACTCAAGAGGGTCGCAGACGCTGAATAATGGAACGTGCCGAGTTGTTCCGAGTTGGTTTACGCACTCGACCTGCGTCTACAATTATTCATCAAGTTCTGCTTATCTTGGAGGACGACAAGATGAATTCTTCTTCGACGAGCGTATACAATATCAGTATTAATGATTATGTAGGTGCTACTGATCACAATTTGTGCGCTAGGATCTAAACTTTTGTGCAATTTGATGAAGCACAAGGGCTCCAGAACGGAGGTTGCCTCTAAGTCATGTGGTAAATTGATACATTGTGCATTAGTTGCTAATGTGGTGTGCGACAGGAGTGCACAGAGGACATAGGTGGCCGAGCCATCTTACAAGTGTGTAATGTTAGTAAATCACATATCATGACCATCTTGCTTGGAGAACAGGCTGAACTTACAGCTTACTTGAGTGAAGGAATTTGGGTACGCAAGCGTTTAACCGAGAGATTGGTTGTCTTTGGCATCAAGCATGTACATGAGTTTGTACGGATGTTACAGGTCTAATAGACCAAGGCACTTGCGAAAGCCACATTCCTTTTGGTGAGCACAAAGAGGTCGGTTGGTCACGTCAGGTGTCGGGAGAGAAACCCCCATCGTAAAGGTATGACACATATTTTGTAAGACTTAGAAAACCGTCACCATTGAAAAGAGAGAGAAGTGTGAAACACACTCTTTACTTAATTACTTGAAAAGAGAGTGATGTGTGAAGTGTATCTTTTATCCATTGTTATCTTTATTACAGATGGGTTTATATTCCATGGTACTAGAGACAGGAATCTCTAACCTGTTTAATATAATTAACTTATTGACATTTTGGGGTCGGGAGAGAATTCTTAGTTAGGATGGTAGAATGTTAACTTACTAGTTTTTTCTTTATAGGCAGATTTGGGTTTTTTGTCACTATGACTTGTAATCATTTTTGTTCTATTCTATATTCACTGCTTTGGGTAATAAATAGTATATTTTTATACTACGAGATCTTTATAGCTTAACGACATGGTTGCAGACAGAGGCCACCTTGACACAGGTAAGGGTTTCCAATTTGTGTAGTTTTAATAAAAGGGGGGGTTAATTAGATATATATATATATATTATATATATATATATATATATATATATATATATATATATATATTGTTCTGATCTGCTCTTTCACTCCTGGGAATTGTAATTTAACATTCTGAAAAAATTGCCCTTGAATGGAGGAATGAAAGATCACAACAAAGAAAAGAGAAAAAAAAAAAACTATGAAAGAAGGCCGATATTACTGAAGAAGGATGAATTTACATAAGAGCTGGACTTTAGTCTTAAAGGCACTATAGTTACATTAATTTACATAGGTCCAGGAACTTATAGACAAGGATGAATGAATCTTGTTTTAAGAAATCTTAACTTTCCTTGGTTCTGGCATAAAATCTTGAACCATATATATATATATATATATATATATATATATATATATATATATATATATATATATAATAGTATATATATATATATATAATATACATATATATATGTATACAAATATATATATATATCTATATATATCTATATATATATATATGTATACCATGTATATATATAATATATATATATATATATATATTTTGTAATAAATATTTTATATAGGGTGTAAACTATATATATGTAAATATATATATATATATATATATATATATATATATATATATATATATATATATAATATTTATAGTATCTATGCCATTTCCTCCCAGAAGGGGTTGAGCGTCTCCCAAAGGTTTAACCAAACTGGTTATGTACACGTGATATGGAGGAGATTATCAGCTCGATGCCTTTCTCTCCCCGATGCTTTGACCTACATAATCGAATAACTGCTTAGGTCAACAGAGGTACAATTAGATCTAAGGGAACCTCCTTGAGGACCCAGACTCGCCAGGGTATCGAGCCTTGTCTCTTGTTGGATAGATTAGTATTATAACAAACACTCCTCAACAAAATATATATCATATTAAACAGTATGTGTTTGTGAATGTATGTTATGTGATTTACAGATATACACACACACTATACACTATACACACACACACACACACACACACCACACACACACACACACATATATATATTATATATATCTATATATATATATATATATATATATATATATATATTAGATATCTTTTATGTGAGACTCCATATTAAAGTTATTTATCTTTTCTATTTTTTTTTTTTTTTTACGACGCCAGTAACCTAGATTTTGTGACGCCAGTTTTAATACGCACAAATCAATCCGTCAAGCGTTACGAACACAGGTTGTGTGTGTGTGTGTGTATTTGTGTATGAATGGACCTGCTTCTGTGTTTGATCACACACTTCACAACGAACGTTGTCTTATGTCTAAATCATAAAAAAATTTAGAGTAGTAAGATACTTTATAAATATATGTAAGTGGTAAGAACACTGAACAATTACAGTACAACCCTTTCATCATCACCACCATCTAGTCTTTTTTTTTTTTTTCTTCTTTTTTTTTGTTAGAACTTGAAAAGTCCCGGCGCCCCGTAAATACATCTCCTACTGCGAGGCGAATGATTGCCAATATTTCAAAGAAACTTCGCATTGACATTTCCTGTACAAGATATAATAACATAAGTTTGAGGCTCTTTGACGAGGAGAAGTCTAGTTATTGGTCAAGTTTCTCTCTTGTCTTCTGTTATGAGATTCTGTTTGGCGCCTTCCAGAAGATGCGAATGGAGCAGCTTGATAAACGGGAGATATTCGACTCTTTAACTAAGTTCGCAAACGCTTCCGGGAAACTTTATGAACGTGTTTGTGCGCCTCCGCCTGTTGGAGTTCTCTTACGTATATACTGTATTATATATATAATTATGTATGTATGTATATATATGTGTATATGTATATGTATATATATATATATATATATATATATATATATATGTATATATATATATACAGCAATAAGACAAATAAATAACATATAAAACCATAAAAACACAAACAGAACTCACATGTATTAAAATAGTCTTAAAATTAACCAAAAAAAAAAAAAAAAAACACTAACCGTCCATGAATAGAGAAGAAATGGAATGACTGTCGTCAAATACAGGTGACGACGTTATATTATATATATATATATATATATATATATATATATATATATATATATATATATATTAGAAATCTCTTGATTTTGGTAGTTTCGTTGCTGACCACCCTTTCTATTCTTAGCAAGTGTTTTGAGACGCGGCTGGTAACCTAATTCTCTTCCCACCAGTGTCCACACTCCCCCGACTATTACCAACCACAGTCGGCAAGCTGCTAGATGGGTGGGCAAATATCCGCTCATCTCCGTCCGAATTCAAATGGACCCTGTGCTGCTGAGGCGAGTTTCATAACCAATATAGTTCTCCTCTCTCTCTCTCTCTCTCTCTCTCTCTCTGCTCTCTTTGCTCTCTTCTCTCTCTCTCTCTCTCTCTCTCTCTCCAAACGGGTTCGAATGTTCAAAGGAAAAAAAAAAAAGTGTAACGAAACGGAAAAATTAAGATGTTGGTGTGATTATCAAAAGTTCGTCTTTCTCGTGAATTTGACCATTAGTTTCCATATTAACACATACACACACACACACACACACACACACACACCACACACACACATATATATTATATATATATATATATATATATGTGTGTGTGTGTGTGTGTGTGTGTGTGCGTGTGTGTTTGATGTAAAAAATATGCGCGAAGTATGAGTGGGTACATATTAGCATACAAACCAGAGTACATGAGTTTGAGTCCTGAGACGGGACGGTTGGATGATCATGCTCTTTTAGAAGTCCTCTGTGTTTATGGCAACCTAAGTTGTGAATTAGGTACATGAAGTAGACTGTGGTGGGTGGCCACCACGATGAAAAAGCGCGATTCTAGGAAACACTTCCCAAAGGATTTCCAGTACCACTCCTTCTAACTGGTTAATGCGTATATCAATGCACGCCACCGAGAGGTATATCCAGGTTCTCAGCAAGTCCTATGGGATGAGAGTCTAAGCTCCAGGTCATGTTCCATGATTTCTCAAGGGCTTATGTGACGCCTGTGTTTAGGAGATCTTTGCTGGGCTTCCCAAATACAATTTTGCTATGCGGCTTGTGGTATAGTGAGCGTGGTTCTACAAACTTACACAAAAACTTGTATCGAAAATGAACATTATCTCACGTTTACTAGAAATACCACGATCGCATCGTGAGTACTTCAACTGTTGGGTTATGGATGAACTAGTTGAACAGATCTTGTATGGTCATTTTTGCTTCTCACACTGAGACAAATTAAAGGTTTATTAGGACCTTACGGTCTTCCCTATAGGAAAAGCCCGTGCCAGAATAATGCTTGCTTAATCTGAAGCTAGCGAACTCATCAGCAGCCCATTGAAATCCCCACATACACTGTGGCATTGACTTCCCTCATGCACACGCTCATGATTCCTAGATGTCAAGGCCCTTCGTTCCCAGTACCTCTCCATGTATCCAGCAATTGTTAGAGCTTCCTCTCCACCTTCCTCTTTGTCCCTGAGAATTAAACACTTTTTCCAGACTATAGTCTTCCATTGAGCAAACCATCTCTAAAGACATTGAAGTATTGTTCTTCCTCCTCTAAACTGTTCTTCCTCCTCTATACATCTAACTAATTCCAAGTCAGTCCTTCCCATAACAAGTTATACTGCCAAGCCATCCGTCTACATAGTTTCAAGATTTTTTTTTTTTTTTTATCTATATTCAACATCCCATTATATATTGGCGGTCATAGAAACGTCATTCCCTTTTTTGGAACAAACCCTGCTTTCTTGCCGTTATATTTGCTCCAGAATAGATTAACAATGCTGCTTCCATTCTTCCAGCGCCTCAGTGGCGTGGTCGGTATGGTGTTGATCTGCCACCTCGGTGGCCGCGAGTTTGAGTCATTCCAATGAGTCCCGTTGCTGAATAACCACTATTCCATGCAATGTAAAAACATCATACAAACAAACAAAAAGCTTCCATTCTTCCCCCCAACTATATCATTGCTCTTACCATCATCTATGCTCAGATCTCACTTGCTAGCACTTAGTCTTTTAGTTACCCTTTCGCCATTCCCAGTCAGTATTCGTGGCATCGTTCATAAACCTAGTTATTTATGACTCATTTTCCTGTCCCAAAACCATGCAAGGGAGGCCACTTAGGCTTGTTGTCTAGTACATGTATATGTTAGCGGTAGCCTTGTTTACAACGGACTACCTGTTTGGTAATTTTGGTTTGAATAGCAAACATCTGTGGATGATGATCTCTCTCTCTCAGTCTCCTTCTTCCTCCGTTGAACTGCAAAGATATTCTCTGAACTCGATATTCATATTCTTGCATGGGTAGAGGGTAAGTCGTGGAAACAGAGTAGCAAAATATAATGTATTGTTCAAAAGATTACATCTTGAGATAGCTTGCAGAGGTTTTTAATGTGTGTTTGAGACAAGAGCTGGAAAGGAAGTCTTGAGTTACAATCATTTACAAATCATAGGCGAGCAAACCTAATCAAAGGTACAGCTATACGAATGAACTTACTTATCTAGGTTAAGATACATCATCCTTCAAGTTCTTGTGAGAGCCGAAGTAGGCTCCCACGAATGTAGGTTGTTGTTGTGAGTTTCTATTTGTGCTTAGCTAAGCTTCACACGCTCACACACATCCTGGACTGTGGTTTCTGGGCAAACTTTCCTGTTTAACCCCTGATGTGATTACGTTATATGTATTGCTTCTAAGGAATGTTCCCACATTGCTTTTATCATGTAATATTCATTACATATACCATTCATCCTCAACATTTTCCAAAGTGTCTCTAGCAATTCCGTCGTATGATTTTTCCCGGCCATTGTACACCATAACAGACTTGCCAAAATAATTTATTAATTTTTTTTTTATAATTATTGATCAAATAGCCTTTTCCTCATCTAAACTCACTCTCCATCCATCCCCTAGCAATCTTTCTGGCGTCTGACTTAAATCTATTATCATAGGGACGCTCCTCTATCTGTGTAAGGCCCCGATATTTACTTTACAGGAGTTGTATGACCTTCTTACTCCATGTTTTGAGCTACTTGACTTTCCACACGCTGATCAAAGGCTGCTGAACAGCTGCGTTTATATTCCACCTTTTTTTCCTCAAGTTTATTTTTTCTTTTTAGTATTTAATTATATTTAAATGCGTAGACTACATTTTCTAGGCATCTGGATACAAAAAGCATCCATCACAGACACTTTCGTTAAATTATGTAAGGATAAAAATAATGTGTTACTATTAATAAAGTTACGGGTTGATGATTGTCGACCAATGATTACTTTTGTGAAAGTGTAAAAACTTCTATTTGAAATTTGAGAAACTGCTACCATTATTTACTTGTTTTCTAAATTGCCGTCCTACATACACTTATTTTAAGCAGGATTTTTGTATTGCTAGTTGAACCCTGACTCCGTTTATGGCAGCTGAATATTCATCTGAACGCTTGGCTTTTAAAATCTCTGGCCATTAAGAATTCTCTGAACCCGCCTTTATGCGCGTGCAGCTACTTTCTAGGCGGTTATTTTTCATCAGAAGTGATAAATGGCAGCTTGAATTAGATAAAATCGCTCTTCCTGCTTATTTAAGACCGTTTATGGACGCATCCGCCCCATATCTTGTTTTCTCTCTGCTCAGATAGTGTCTCCTCGCAGTTTACTGTGAGTTACGTTCGTATGATGAATTGTTACGGGGCAAGATCTAGAACTGGTCAGCCTCCGCCAGATAGCGAAGTCTCACCCCCATTAAAACTTTCTATCCACTTTGCAGATGGGTTGCAGAAAATTCCCTCGACTTAAGGAAGAGCAACTGACTTCTCTCTCGCTTGCTTTTGGGTTTTCATTTTCTTCGTGATAGGAATTGTGCTGCTTCTTTAGTGCTAGTTTTTATTAACTTGTTTTTCCGTTTAGGTATAATTGAAGAAATTTCTGCTTAATCTCGAAAATGAATCTCTTGCATCCTCATTATTGAAAACCACTTCTGTTGTCTCAGATACTTTATCTGTTTTTTTTTTTTTCTACGAAGGAAATGTTCTTTCATTATATATATAGAAAAATTACAAGTTCGCAATTTTGTAGTTTCCTTGGTAAAGGAAAAAAAGGGTTTTTTGGTTTGGTAAAAAATAAATAGTATAATTTTTGGTTTCCTGTATTTAACCGTCTCAAAGACGCTCATACGATTTTCAAGAAGGGAATATGTAGAAGTATTCTATAGTGGATGATGGATAAAAAGGGCATTTTTTGCATTTCCCTTAGAACTTCCTTAGGTTGGTTTCTCGGAATACAGATCCAGGCTGCAATCTGCCTCATGGAGGATCTGACCCTCACTGCCCTCTCTTAAGTTCCCAGTGAGGTCCTGTGGAATTACCTCTGATTCCCCTTGGATGAATAGGTACAACTTATCGCCATAGTCTCTTGACTTCTATCTTCAAATGTTTACGTTTTTATCTTTTCTCTGTCGTCTTCCTCAACTCATTTGTCGTATGGTATGGTTACACCTATCAGAGATACTTTCTGGGTTTCTTTATTTACCAGGATTAGGACTGGTCTTCGAGCCAGTATCACGTGGTCAGTCCTAACTTCATCATCCTGGAGTACCTTAAATTTTCGTTTTCTGCCATTTTTGTCGGATGTATGACCGTATTACTTGCCTGAATATGATAGGCTACCTCCTTTGTAGACCTTCCAACTTAAGGCCTGGTGATTTGGGCATGACTTAGTTGAATTTAAAGTATTTTTTAAAATTTAAAAATGTTCAATATAGTTACTATATATATATATATATATATATATATATATATATATATATATATATATATATATATATATATATATATAGTATACTATCTTCAATTACAATGATACATGAAATCCCTTGTTACAATGATCTTCAAATTGTTTTCAGGACATCACTATAAGCCTATCTTAATTTTTTTCCTGAATATTTTTATTGTACAACATTTACCTTATCATAATGACAATTTAGTTTAATCTGTAACCATACACACTACTTAGTCATTAACATTCAAAATGTTTTTGAAATATGGTGGCATTCGATTGCACTATGGTTAGTGGTCTTAGTATTATGTTCGTATTTGTTGTTTGCCTACCTGTTTCATTATGTACATATCGTGTACGTACTATTTGGTCTTTTGCTGCCACCAACATGATTTTGTCTCCTTGAGTTCTTCCCTATTCGGCCATTGCCAATAGACATCTCCAGCTGCAGCTCGAATCTGCCACAGAAAATAAAATAAATAAGCTTTCCCGTTTCTCTTTACTTTGTTTTGTGGCCCTTTCCTTATACTTTTAAGGCTTTTCAAAAAGCCAAATTCGTCAATTTCAGTTCTCCACCAAGCTATTGCTTCTCGGGTGAACGTCAGCTAGGTAACCCCAACTACTCCCCAGCATGACGTCACTCATGGTGGTAACCACTGGGTGACATGACAGACTCACTTATTCGCCCCTGACCGGAAGGCGAACGACGGCCCGCAAGATTACGAGACCAGCATGTTACCAGCTGTATTCGGCAGAGATCCATCTATATTGTCGTTTTACAGTAACATATGAAATAGTGTATTTCCATATACATCCACATTTGTATAGTTTGTTTTCAAAAAGAGTATATTTGAGAACC
This sequence comes from Macrobrachium nipponense, assembly GCF_015104395.2. Classification (NCBI taxonomy): domain Eukaryota; kingdom Metazoa; phylum Arthropoda; class Malacostraca; order Decapoda; family Palaemonidae; genus Macrobrachium; species Macrobrachium nipponense. Next base: position 2,308,525 of record NC_087217.1, on the reverse strand, counting down.
AGCCTTTCTTGTTTGTGCATAAAAACTCATCGTCCCAAAATACCTGTTAAACGCTTGAATGGATCTAAGCTCTTGTTGTCGGAAACATTCATGAAGAGGACTTGGTAAAAATTGACAGATTTCATGATTTATCGAAGAAGTGGAATTTTGTGTTTCTAGGCTGGAAAAATTGAAACCATTCGAATTCTGCAATTACTGTTTAGATCGTCCCTTTCCCCTCAGTTGTTTAGTGGCCTAAATAGGTAAATGTTACTACAACTTCATCACGTGGGTAAAAAGCAGCCTTAATTTAATGACGGCGTTTAGGAAACTCTTAAGTGTGCAGTTGATTGCCTTGATCGATTGATCGAACTACACTTTTATTTCTCTCTCTCTCTCTCTCTCTCTCTCTCTCTCTCTCTCTCTCTCTTCTCTCTCTCTCTGTTGATGAAATATTGAGACATATAACTCGGTTATCAGAAATATGTTGTTAACTTTTGTTGATAATCCATATCATAAGAAGCAAAAATGAGTTTATTCATGATATATTTAGGTAAACGCTCAGATGATAATTATGAGGATCTTTTTCTATTATTTGAAATATATCGTCACTAATATGTTAAAATAAAAATAAAAAAATATTCCGAAATTTGATTTCTATTTATGAAACCGGACAGACGGAGCCTTCTCCAGAGCCGGTCAGCATCATATTGAATTCCTATTTGGAATTGGGTGTTATCGAATTCCACTCCAATGAGCGTATTAGATGACCGCCCACCATGAAAATTTCATTCGATACTGATGTCCTTTGTTTCTTACCGGACGTTCTATATGATTCCGTTTTCATTTTTCAACGGAAGTTTTTTTTTTTCTTTTATTTCTGCGCCTTTCTCACTCATCGTTTCACTTTCCTTCGGAATATAACG